>NC_138204.1:53523590-53793652 GCF_964194415.1 Vipera berus | reverse complement strand
GGAGCTTTGTTTTCTTGCAGACGTTCTATTACCCAAACTAGGTAACATCATCAGCGTTAGCTCAAACTTGAGCTACGCTAACGAGGATGGGTGGGGGGGAATGACCCCAAAAGAAACACTCTTGCCCGCTGCGTCCAATTTCCACACTCGGCCGCTTTCCGTCTTGCCGAACGACTCCCTAACTTTCGCCGGCTCAAAGCGGCCTCCGGGTTGCTTCTTAAGGAACACCTAGCCCAGGGGTAGGCAACCTCGGCTCTTTTATGACTCATGGACTTCAACTCCCAGAATTCCTGAGTCAGCATAGCTGACTCAGGAATTCTGGGAGTTGAAGTCCATGAGTCATAAAAGAGCCGAGGTTGCCTACCCCTGACCTAGCCAGCGGTTGGGGGTTTTTTTGCGCTTCGGAAACTCCGAGCACGGCGAACTCCTCCCACCGTGATGGGATGGATGATGAGCTGAGAACTTTCTAGCCGGGGATGCGCGCAGCGTGGCTTTAGAGAGCAGACTCGTGTCTCCCGGAGGGCTTAGTCGTCGGCGCCTGTAATACCCCGAGCAGCGATTAGGAGAGAGAGAGAACGGTGAAGAAACCAGATCGGGAAAGTAGCTGGATGGAGGAAGGCGAACTGGGCGAAGGGAAAAGAAGTGACGGGGAGAGGAAGAGAGAAAGGAGCTTAGTCCGGAACTTACTTTGTTTCAAAACAGCCAAGGCTCTTCCCTACCTGAAGCCATCCTACTGCTGGCTGAATGCTCCAGTAAGCTGAAGGCCCAAGCTTAGCAAAGAAATCGGGGCAGAGGGCAGCCCCTCCGGCGCCAAGGGTCAGGCGAGGCTGAGCGGGTGGGTTTGCACAAGCACTTCCTGGTCCAAGGTTCCAGCTCGGCTCAGCGCAGCTGGCTGCTTTTGGCTGGAAGATGTGACCCAGCCTGGCTGCTGTGTTGCCAGCCTTGATGGGCCCTCCTCTCTCCTCCCGGGGCCTCTAAGCCGAAAAAAACGGCTGTTCCTGGAGCGAAGAGGAAGCCGTCTTCGGCGTGGGCAGCCAGCCGGGCTGCCTTGCAAAATTAAATCGCGGTTGGCAGTTCAGGAGCCTCCGCGCAGCGGTGGAAGCGAACCGGGTCAGTCGTTAAGGTTGTCGGAACGTAGCACCATCTTGCGGCAGAAATGGAAAACTTAGCAACTATGAAGGGAAAAACGTCTGGACAAGTCTCAGCAAATTCTTGAGAAATTATTTGGTGTTCTCTAATGACCTACCTGATGACAGATGTTTGTAATATTTAAGATGTGGGAAAAGGAAACGCAGGGGGGGTGGGGTGTGTGTGTGTTGTCGTCTTACAATCAGTCCTTTCTTTTCAATGCTAAATATAAATCAATGGGATAGGAATGAGAACAAGTTTACTGCAATGTCTTTGAAGGCCCAATACCTTTATGAGACATTATACGGTAGGACAGGGGTGTCAAACTCAATTTCATTGAGGGCCGCATCAGCATTGCAGTTGCCCTCAGGGGGCCAGGTGGGTATGGCCTGGGTGGGCGTGGCCTACTGGGTGGGCGTGGCTAAAGTGCGTATGGCCTACTGGGTGGGTGTGGCCAGCTCTACATCATTTGCATCAAGGGTGCCTATGGGGGCCTGGGCAGGAGTGGGACAGATCTGAGGGTCTCTGGCAGAAGGAGTGTCTCTGGGCCAGGGCCAAGGCAGTGGGGGCCGTTCCCTCACTGTTTCCAGGATGGCTTCGCGGGCTGCATGAAACCACTTCGCGGGCCGGATCTGCCCCCCCTCCCCCGGGCCTTGTGTTTGACATGTCTGCGGTAGGGGAATGATCTTTGAATCTAATTAGTATATTACACCAGAATAATGACAAAAGTGGTCACACTTCCTCAAGATAATGAGCTGCAATGAAATGGCACTGTAAATAAATTATTAATGGTTTTAAATGTAAATTAATGTTAAGATATTACAAAGCAAGTGAGAAAGAATAGTTGTTAGCTCAACTTAGGCAATAAATTGTTCGTTTTATTTTTTAATCATGAGGCAGCCCTATATAAATGTTTTATCTGCAATAATTCAAAGATTGGTTGTCTACTTCTAGCCACATCAGCAGTTTTCCAACTCAGGATTGATAATCTTATCAGGATTAACCTTTTGTTTATTTTTTCATTCTACAGCTGCCCTGTGGAAACAGCTATGTAGTACTACATATGCAACTAAGCAAAGCTCGTGGGGACAAAGTTGGAGTAGATTGTACTTTGCAATTGTGCCCAGAGTCATATGATATGTTTCTTTTGATGCATTATCACATTACACCATTCAGAAAGATGAATGCACTCCATGATCCTAAAATGTTTTAACCCTGGCTTAAATTATGACTTGAAAATCTGTTTATGGATCTATAAACTCAGCCATTATATCCAGATATCAAATTGAAAGACACAGCACAGTTCAAAGGTAGTAATTTTGACAAGCCAAAAGTTAGCCATGCTTTTGGTACTGATTAGTCATGGACTCCTTTAGTTTGTGAATTCTGGAAGGGGAGTACTCAAACTCTCTTCTTCCAACATTGTGTTTTGCTTGTGATACGTTCTGAAAATAGGAAGGCTTAGAAACATCCAGGAGACCACATTAAGATCAGAGAGGATTGTGGAGGAGAAGAAGCTGAGTAATGCAGATGCTGGCTGACAGCTGAAGAGCTATCATGGCAACAGTTAAATAGGCAGCGCTAATAACTATTGAAGATCAAATATTGAATTGTTGGTTTATAAAGGTTGGCTTATAAACCTTAAATAGACCAAGCAATTTCCACCAATTAATGGAGTTCTGATTTGACTGGGACAAGATTCACTGAAGCAATTGAGGGCATGCCCTGGATAAAAGTGCTGAAGAGGACACCCAACTAAATGACTCTATAGCTGGGATAAGAAGATCAAAGGTTTACCTGCCAAAGATTTAAAAAGCCTGTCACCTATCATCTCTTCAACTTGAGAGTAGATGGTACACTGCCAATTATTTATGTAAGCTCTTTTCTTAGAGGGTAAATACGAGTAAAACCAAAAAAAATGAGTAACCTAGGGGGGACTCGGGGTATAGATAACAGGCTGTGGTCATATATGTTAGGAATGCATTCAAATTAAATCCTATGTAAGCGTACATCATACTATGTTAAAAAATTGCTTAGAAAGTTTTTGAGACATTTGAAACAGGTCCAGAAAAAAAGTGGTATTTTTACTTTAGACTGCGCTAGGCTAAAGGGAGGTGGGAAATTGTTAACTAAAGAATGAAAAGAACTAGCAGTGTTGAAGCTGAAAAGTAAAAGCGCTTATTTACTGTGATAAGATTTGGCTGATACCCCCAATGTTTATTGTTTTACAAGGTTGAATAAAGAGAGAAAACGTGGTAGTCTCGCCCTATCCCAGTCAGATCCTGACCCCCTGCTTATGTGTCCCTGATGACAGTATTCATATATATTGGGATTTATCGTAATAATAAGGTTGGAAGGTTGGTCTGAAATGAGGAAAGTATAGAATGGTAATTATTTTATTACACCTCCAAGGAGTTCACAATCGGGACATTTCCATGATTTCTGGACAGTTTTCTTAGCAACAGTATAGAAGGGGCTTATCTCAGCCTCCTGTCGTTGTTGTTTTCCCAATTTTGCCTGTGGCTCTAATGCAGGGGTGTCAAACTCAATTTCATTGAGGGCCGCATCAGCATTGCGGTTGCCCTCAAGGGGCTGGGTGGGTATGACCTGGGTGGGCGTGGCCTACTGGGTAGGCGTGGCTAGAGTGCGTATGGCCTACTGGGTGGGCATGGCCAGCTCTACATTGTTCGCATCAAGGGTGCCTATGGGGGCCTGGGCAGGAGTGGGACAGATCTGAGGGTCTCTGGCAGGAGGAGGGTCTCTGGGCCAGGGCCAAGGCAGTGGGGGCCGTTCCCTCCCTGTTTCCAGGATGGCTTCGCGGGCCACATGAAACCACTTCGCGGGCCGGTTCTGGCCCCCGGGCCTTGTGTTTGACATGTCTGCTCTAATGTTTCCTAGTAATCTTTAAGCATTAACAGGATGTGACCTTGCTTAGCATCCTAAGAGGCTGCCACCTGCTGTAGGCCTGCTAAAGATACTTGTAGCTTATCAATAAATATTCCATTGATCACCAATACTGTGCAGCGACTGAAAGTCTTCAGTTGAAAACTGAGCTCTATTGAAGACTTTACAGTTGTGTTCAAACTACCTATTACAATGTGGAAACTCCCTACTAATTTCCACCCAAGTACTAACCAGGCCTGAGCTACTTAGCCCTCCAAGACCTGACAAGGTGTTGCCACTCACTGAAGCAAAGAAATACTAACCTAATTAAAGTGACAGAATAGGAGCTGCTGTCAGCAAGGTGGAAGAGAAAGTTTCAACATCACATTTGATTGGTCCAGTCCTGAGAAATGCCAGAAGGAACAACATAGTGTGAAAAAGGAGTTTCTTGCAAAAATGCATTACCCAGTTTTCATGGATGCATCTCGGGAGCCTTAACCAGGTCTCTTCTCTCAACCACCTAAAATATATAAATTGAATGTAACAAAGAAAGGAAATAATCTAAACAACATAGCACTCAACGGGCAAACATTGTTAATTGAATAGAATATAATAGAATATAATACAAATAGATAACTTGCCCACTCTCTGCTGTACATTTAATTAAGAGGGGGGAAATGTTTAGAACGTGTTGTGTTTGCAAAGAAGATTCACAACCCAATTCCAGATTTTCCAAGACTAAAGTGACAGATAAGGAGAAGTAACATCTGCTGATGCATTCTTACTCTTCAATCTACAAAAGAATTCCTCAAATCTGGTGCATTACTCTGGATCCAGTTAATGGATCCACTTGGGAAGGATTGTAGAAGTCGATCATAACAATGTGATCAAAACTCATGTTGTGTGTTATAATCATTGCTTGCAAAATATGATAACCAGTTTTATACTGTACATGCAGATTCTGGGATGGCCAGTCATTGTTGATCCTGGAGATAATAGCCTAGTCCTGGTCACCCCAGAATCAGCCATTTCTCCCCCAGTGATAGGACTTAGATTGATTGTCAAGTGAGCTTTCAATCCTGAATGGCGGGATCAAGATCACTACTGGATGTTCCTGTCCAGAGACTTCCCACACACTGCACTAGGAAAGTATGGATACCCTTGTTTGGGCAATTATAGGGCATTTTTGCACCATCACTATTTTCATTACCCCAAACTCCAGAAGTAATTTAAATGTGATCAACATTGCTTAACATTGCTAACCTGTAATACTGAGAACAAGGAAAGAAAATCACCATCTTGCTTCAAGCTACTGCAGATTTGAAAATTCCTTAAATCCGCTATGCACAAAAGGGAAAGAGAAAAATCTAATAGCCAAGCACTGTGTTCCAGTCATTTGATACTCTTAATTTCATCCCTACTTCTTTTGTCCCTGACAAGATCTAGGAAGCTAGGAAAAAAGGTGGAACTAGAGTTTTAACCACAACAAAACAGAACAGCATCATGGTTTTAAGCCTTGCTAGCTGCAACTGAGCCAGATATAACGCAATATAGCTCCGATACAGCTGTAATAATAGGAGAGGTTTGATCTAAAGCACGGGTTTCAAACCTGCCACGTCATGTGACGTATTGTGAAGTATCATGACTTTTTTTGCATTGCCGGAGCTGGAGTGGGCACGGCCTCCATATGATGCAACGGGCCCATGGAACGGCAGTTTGACACCCCTGATCTAAAGCTTTCTTCAGAATTCTTCTCCAGAATCCTTTTGTGGAAGAGCTGTCAGACTGGAGCATTTGGTTACACTGACCTGTTTATCAGACCAAATATATCAATATTCTGCATTTGGCATAGAATACTTTCAACTTCCAGATGGAATTATACTGCACATGACTACCATGGATGTTATGAAACTGAGCCATATGGTATGTGGACAATTTCTTCCAGTTTTGGAAGAAATTATTTGGAAGTACACTTATTTTTAAAATATGTGGTGTTGCTAGGGCTGCACAAAGGCATCATTGTACCTAACATTGGTTTATTAGCTCCTAGACCTAAAATCTCTTGAGATACATTGATGATACCTTTAGAGCTACGGACAAGAAAAGACAACGCAAGTTTCCATCAGAATCTGATGCTGAGCTGAGCTGAGATCAAGCTATACAAAATATTCAAATATTCAATCTATATCATGATATACCTTTGTTTCTCTTCCCCCCCCCCCCCCAGAATTCACTACTAGCCATAGCTGACTACCCCAAACTCCATGATATGAAGATATCCATAAGGGGAATTATTTCATAATGTTCTTTACTGGGATTTATGTGAAACTAGGCAGGCTGCAAACTGCTGAATTAATTATGTTTGGAAGAGTTAGCGGTAAAAGGAAACCAGGCCATCAAATAACACGGTGGCTGGACACCATGAAAGCTGACACTAGCCAGAGCATAAACCCACCCACCCCCAAACGTACTGCAACTTTGGAAGATGGGGAGAGACCTTTCCCATACAGTAGAATCACCAAGAGTTAGACATGACTGAATGGATATCATCACAAAGGTAGTAAGAATATATTACGTTTCAGCCTCCTTTAACTAAATGCAAGAATTTCTCACTCTGCCAGGAAAATATTCTCCTAAAATATTCTCACAGAAATAAAATGGCTAGGGAAATTATAGAGTATAATTTCTGTCATAGCAGTACTGTTATTAACCTGTCGATTCAAATGAAGGAAAACACTAAATTCCCCTCAAGTTGAACTTAACTCCTGGCTAGGCATATGCAGATATGATTGCTCTTGTTTTGTTCCAGGATTTGTTTTCAACTTATTGGGCTGACATAGAGTAAGTCTGATATTTCCTGTTATTCTCCCACTCGACTAACTAGTTTTGACTCTGCTTGAGCTTATTTTTGAAAGCTCACCCGGTATTCCTTGAGTTATAACATAACTGACAAACCTTCCTGGGAAGGTTTGCACCATTGCCATATTACAGGCAATTCAGTGTAGAATTTGAATTCAAAACATGCTTGTTCTTAAAAATGCTTGTAATTTTTACTGAGAAAGTTAAATATTATTTACTTTTTACATTTATAGGCCAGCAGTTGCAACTTCCAATGAGTCTTCTGGGGGTATTTTTCAAAGGTAAAATATTTATGGGCTCTCTTATTTTTCACATCTCTCTGTTCTTTTGTTATATTGTTGTTGTTGTTGCAAATTGTTCCCGTTCATTCCCCACCCCCAATTTTGTCCTTAGTCCATGATAGGAGCGTTACCAAAATCAGAAGCTGGTATGGAAGCTCCGTAGGCTGTCAAGTTTCATTGTAAGGATTAAAAACATATTCTGGGCAATTGCTTTGCAAAATCGCTTTAATCCTTGGCCAGAGAATGGAGTATTTTTAGAAAGCTGAGAATGTCAGATACTCCCTCTTGTAGCCCTTTTGAAAGCATGATGACATGATACCTCCACAGTGAAATCACAGAAGCCCATATTAATGTATTTATAGTAACTGGGATGTTCATCTATTATTTTTTTAAAATAGGAAAACATTGGTTGCCCAGGAAGAGATGGGCGGAAGAGAATCTTGGACACAACTCACAGTGCTTGAAAATGTATCACAGAAGTAGCCTTAATTGGAAATCCTTGTTCTGTAGCCCACAACACAGCTTTCCAAGCAATGCTATGCTAGATCTCTCACCTGACAACATTACTCAACCTTTAATCCAGTGTTTTTGCATTTGTAGGTAGGGAAGAGTTTTGCAGAAATACATCATCTCTATTTTTCCCAACAGAGAATACTATATTACATGGCATGGGTCCGGAATACCTCGGGGACCACCTGCTGCCGGCGTCAACTCCCCTCCGTCCTGTGCGTTCCCACAGAGAGGGCCTCCTCAGGGTGCCTCCGGTCAGAGAATGCCGGCTGGTGGCCCCCAGGGGGAGGGCCTTCTCTGTGGGCGCCCCGGCTCTGTGGAATCAACTGCCGGTTGAGCTCCGGATGGCACCGGATCTCCGCTCCTTCCGGCGCGGGTTAAAGACCCACCTATTCGAACAAGCTGGCCTGGCCTGATGGGGAGTTAATTTAGGGTTTTAAATATTTGTATATTTTATTGTTTTATTTTGGGCATTAATTTAATTCTATTTTAACTTTTGTATTTTTGTATTTTTTATTATATGCCCTGTTCACCGCCCTGAGTCCTTCGGGAGAAGGGCGGTATAAAAATTTAATAATAATAAAATAATAATAATAATAATATTACTTACTGAAGGACACAAACAATTCAGTTATGAATCTGACCACCAGTCATTCTGCTTCCTCTGATCATTATTAGTTAATACCATGTATTTCTTAGTTTAACACATTCTTCCAGTTCAAGTTGTTGCCTTTGCCCTCTCTTTAGCAATCTGATGAAGTAAATCATTGTTTGCATTTTAAAGACTTTGATATTGAAGTATTAATATTCCCAAACCCATTTTGTGGTTTGTAGTTGAAACGGACTCTGAATCAAGTTATCTCAGATTGCCACAGTGGGATTAGAGCTGTCTGAGTGCTGAGAAACTGAATCATTTATTAACAGATTTAGCCTTTTATAGTAACAGTCATAATCCTCTGATAAATTCTACATAGTTTTTGTTTGCTTACATTAGGCAAATTAATCTACACCAGGGGTAGGCAACCTTGGCTCTTTTATGACTCGTGGACTTCAACTCCCAGAATTCCTGAGCCGGCATGGCGGGCTCAGGAATTCTGGGAGTTGAAGTCCACGAGTCATAAAAGTGCCAAGGTTGCCTACCCCTGATGTACACAAAAACTTCTTCTGAATACAGAACATGTAAGTAAGGCTGCCTGGATATCCCAGTTTTCTCTCCATTATTCACAGTTTAGAAATCTTGGCTGACAAGTGCCAGCAGCTCCACCCAACAGTTGAAGACAAACTGAGGTACTGCTTGTTTTTCCCAGTGTCAGGGCAGTGATCAGGTACACAGGCAATTGGTTCTTTTGGATTCAGAGGCAATGAGCACACCAGTGAATAAAGAAACTTTAAGCTTTATTATTAATTCAAGCAAACAGATTTAAAAGCATAACATAAGAGACATACATACCAAGCAAGGTGACACCCAAATCTCTTACAAGCTGCCAAGAATTCCTTAATAAGGACAGCAGAGATATACCTAAGAGTGGCCAATTTCCACAGTGCCCAGTGCTGGGTTCTGTGCAGAAATTTCCAACAAACAACAACAACCCCAAGGTTTTTATCAAAACCTGGCACTATGACTTCATGGCCCTGCTATGGTCATGAGACTGTAAAACCTGATCTTGACCAGATGACACATGACTCTGGGGATGGGAACTGAAAGTTTGAGATTTTTCATAGACTGCAGCTATCCGGGTGAGATTCAAGGTGCTGGTGATGACCTATAAAGCCCTAAATGGCATGGGTCCGGATTACTTACGGGAGCACCTGCTGCCAGCATCAACTTCCCTTCGTCCAGTGCGCTCCCACAGAGAGGGCCTCCTCAGGGTGCCGTCGGTCAGAGAGTGTCGACTGGCGACCCCCAGGGGGAGGGCGTTCTCTGTGGGTGCACCAGACCTTTGGAACCGTTTACCGGTTGAGCTCCGGATGGCTCCTGACCTTCGCTCCTTCCGCTGTGTGTAGAAGGTGCGGCCGCACCATTAAGTAACATGTGGCACAGGATTCCATTCATCCATCTTGGCTCTCTCTTTTGAACCAGCAGCAAGCGTGGCATTTGTCACCTGTTCATCCATTCACTACTTTCCTTGTTCTGAATACATTCTAGAGGACACCAGGATGGTAAGAAAAAAAATGGGCATAAAATTCAAGAAAGGCCATATGACATGTCACAACAGTTAGTGTTAGGGAAGGGAAAAAATTAGTCCCATTGCTTTTCTATGTATGATCATTCCGGCAGAGGAGTTGCAATGCTAGGGATTTTACATTGCTAGGAAAGGACTTTAAATAGTGCAGCAAAAAAAATTAAAAGATTCACAAAGTGATATTGGGAATGTGACAAAAATTGCCTAGTATATTCAAACAATTTAACCCTCTACATAGAAAGACAACAATGCTGGAAGTGCTGCATTTCCCCATACAATTGTAGTATGTACTCAAAATACAGTTGTGTAGCAAAAGTACAATTTGAGGGAAGCTATATTAAAGGACCATAAGAAAACCACAATTACTATGCAAAATATTGTTTGTGCAAAACAGCGTGAGAAACTGTTTACTTCTTGTTGATTGATTAAGTGCCATGAAGACAGTCAGTTCTTAGCAACCATATAGATTTTCTCTTTGAAATCTTCTTTCATTTGTCATTATGACCTGAATCTCAAAATTTGAATCACAAAAGTTATGCACACGCATTCCAGTTGAAAATCTGGGAAGTAAGTATGTGTGTGTTCATATACAAATTTGGATGGGATGAATTTCTTATTCATTCCAGATCAGAACAATACTGCATGTGGCTAACCACTATTCCATGTAAAAGGAAGATTCTTCCTTTGGAAGCTGTGAAGCAATACTGCATTGTCTTAAGTGTGGTTATTCTTATCCTTGCAACAATCAGAGGCCCAGCATCTTCAGAACTTCAGTCTTTATTTCTCAGTGCTTCACAAGCAAAAATATTTTTCCTTCTTAGGAAAACCCTGATGCTGTGGCCTTATCTGATCTCACTTCATAACCTTTCTGAGCGCCATGAGGCAGCAATTCTCAACTTTGGTTGTGTTTACCCTGCATAATACCATAGTATGATAATCAATAGTCCATTGAATAAACAAGTACTGGTGAGGTTCATACCCTATGCAACAACACAAGCCACATTTTTGCTCACTGTGTGATATGAAACCAACTTTTGGCTTCTTTTGTTTTCCTTTGAGAAAAGCTAAAATGATCATTTCCATTGTTTGGGAAAGGCTGCCTGGAACTAATTTTAACAAGGCATAATTATGGGAGAGGCTCAGCAGAGGGAAGCATTTGAGCTCGTCAGACCTGGTTAGTGCCTGAATCAGAGACCACCAGGGAATTCCAAGGATCTTGGCTAGCTGGAAAAAAAAATTTAAATCCACAAAGAAAACCAGTCCCATATTATTGTTGCCTAAGTAACCACAGATATGTGCTGATATGATCATCAGGGACCCACCTTGCCTTGGGGGCATCTTAAATCATTTCTTTAGTCATGGAACAAGAGTTAACAATAAAGTAGCAGCAGGAGCTACTCAATGCAGCTGTATGTGTTCTGCTCTATGCAGGGCAGAAAAGAAATTACGGTCCAGCCAAACTTTCAGCATAGCAACAAATTGCACCACATAGAGATGAACAAGTTTATAACTTCTGCCACTAATGTTCCATAGTGACACAAAACAAGCATTTTATTTATACTGGGCACCATATCCTCAGGATTCGTTAGACAAAGGTTATCTGGAATAGCAGAGTGTTAGCAAGGCACCGAATCCCATCTATGCGGGGGAGACAAGGGGAGCATGTGATATCATGTATATCACAACTTCATGTAGATGACTGCTGTATTGTGCCTTGTTCATAGCTTTTTGACTGGTGCAAATGACATAATTTGTGTCATTTGACTGATAATGTTATGATAAATGGGATAGGATGATGGCCTCTACCAGACATCTATGTGATCTCCTTCCAAGGCACCTGCACAACTAATTGAAAATCCAGATTCGTTGTAAGATAAATAGAAGACAAGTGACTGGTTGGAAAAACAGCCACTACTGAGATAATATTGCTAAAGTGAGGGATGCCTTATATGGAAATGACAATGCAGCTAGAAAGGCTTAAGGCTAAACTAGATCTGGAATTGAAAAGAAAATATAACCCATTCCTCCCCTGTGACTCTACAATTCTTGGGGAAACCTCTCTTCAGCAATTGGCATGGGAGATTTTCACGCAAAGGCTCTAGTATAGATTCAAGGTCCCTAACATCTCCAGGTACAGCGACTACCCATCAATTTTAACAAAACTATAAAGACACTTATACCATCATACTTGTTTTAGCCCATAAATAACATACAATTCTTTCCTGATTTTTTTTTTTACTTAAAAGAAAGCATGATTTGGCTGAATTTTTGTGAGGAGAAATTTCAGCAATCCCATGTCACCAGAAATTGTACCAAAACATAATGTCAAACTGAGAGCACCGAAGACAAATATATCTGTAGTTGAGGGGTTCTTGGTGCGCTAGTAGCTTGGTTATTTTCTTGCAGATATTTCACTATCCAAACTAGGTAACATCATCAGTGCTGGTCCTATGAGCCCTCAGCTACAAATATTCTCTTTTACTGATATCTGTCATTTTTGATTCCCCATAAATCTGTGAGTGTTATCATTATCTCAATTTCTATTTTCTTTTCCAAGAAAATATAAATAAAAAGCAAATACCTTTTCATATGATAGCTCGTGTGAAAACTGATCAGATAAATGCAGATAAATGTGTTCTTTTAAATGATCGAGAGTCTGATGATGTTACCTGCTAGCAGAGGAGAATGTCTTACACAACCTGCTGAGAAATTAAGGAAGGCCTCTCCTCTAGGAGGCCCTGCTCTGATCCAGAGAACCACTGATCCCTCTAGAACTGCACCCCTGCCCATTTAAGAATTTGTTGTGGCAAAATGTAAGGATTGATGGGAGGGTGGGAGGATTTGCTAAAGGAAGATAACACTTTAAAGAGCTTAAGTGGCAGGGTGGAGAGAACCATAATAAGCCTGTGCAATTCTTCTTGCCAGCCTTTAAGGATTAAACTCACATATTGCCCATCTTTTGAATTATTTTGTTATTTTCTTCTTTCCAGGAAGAAATAATGGAAAACGTGTTCCTTTGAGGAAGGGCGGAATTCCACCCTTTATGCCAGCCTACACAGCCAGCTGATGCAATTGGAAACACTGAAATGCAAGACAGGTTCATCCCAATTCAAAGTCCAATGTTTCTAGGATTAATAAGTCATATTCCTTTCCTGTGTAAAGGACAAAACAAACAAAAACCAAAGGCCCCCAACCCTATCACTGTCTATCACTTCTATGTTCATCTCAGAATCTTTGGGTAAGGTCTTTTTTCTTTCTTTCAATCACATCAGGCTGACAAAACTGGGCCCTCGAGACAGTCTGTTGAAAAGTTCCCAATGGCAATCTTCCCTGAAGATGTTCTTGCTGCTATCTTTATTCCAAGAGCAGGAGGAGGAGGAGGAGGAGGAGGAGGAGGAGGAGGAGGAGGAGGAGGAGGAGGAGGAGGAGGAGGAGGAGAAGACTCTGTCTAGTAGAGAGTGAGAGATGCTGTCAGAGCCTGGTACACTTCCTGACTACGTGGGAGAGATCAGCAAGGGAATGTTGATTACTGCATACAATTGCACATGCTTTCACTGCTTGGGATAACTGCTGTTCAGTTCTATAGGATTGCATGGAGACATTGGTGTATAATTTTGCCATAAACGGATACCTTTAAGTATTAGAACACACCTTAATAGTCCTTTATTTAAGAGACCCAGGAGTACTTTTTGTCAATAATGGTAATCCATGGTTTGCATGAAGGGGAAGGGGGCTGCTAACAAATTTTTACATTATATAACTCTCTATTCCATACTGCACCACTCCTCCATGTCAGTCTAAGTTCTTCTTTTCCCCGCATTAATCTTGGACATCTTGGCTTTTTATAATTGGATTTTGCAGGACATGTGATGAGATAAAAACTCCTCAGAGCTATTGTAACAAAACTGGGTTACCCTACAAGTGGGAGGGAGAAGGAGAGAAAAAGTGCAGGGCAAGACAAACACTTTGACTTGATGCTACCTTCTTAACAGTCTTGGACCAACAATCTGTCAGCGTACCGCTTCTAAGCACGGCACATCTAAGAAGCACCTTCTTTATCACTATAGCTGAGACCAACAATTTGAAGACCTGGAAAAAACAGGAATTGGAGGAGCCAAACAAAGTAGTAGAAGAAGAAGGTGATATGGGTAGTGGAGCAAGTGCTGAAGACAAGGAACTTGCTAAGAGGTCAAAGGAGTTGGAAAAGAAGCTTCAAGAGGATGGAGATAAAGAGGCAAAGACAGTTAAGCTACTCCTGTTAGGTAAGTGTAATGTAACAGGCCATTTATCTTCATGAAGAGGGTCTTTACCTCTTCATTTTTTGTGGATCCTATCATCCTTACCTTGGGTGGGGTCAACAAGTGAAGACTAGTGTAGAACTACTCTTCCTGCACATTTTCTAAAGGCTGTCCACAAAGTATTCTCAAGTTAGACACCAGTTGCTCAATATCAGCAACAGCAGTTCAGATGGAAAAATCTTTAATTTGGTTAGATTTAGTTAGAAGTAAGGTTTGGGGTGATTCTGGTCTAAACAAGAAATTTAAAAAATTAGAAGCTTTGATTTTCTGTTCCCAAGGCAAATCTGTATCAATGGCAGAAGATAGAACAGTGGGACAAATAACTGCAGTCCATTGGTTATAATGAGAGGTCACACAGATCCTTTTCAGAAGTCAATGGCACCATGTCTGTTAGAAAAGATTAAGTATTTCCAAGAAAGATAATATAATGTTAAGAATTGAGGAAAGATATAGCTTATGTTTCAGAATCAGTAAAATTCTCCCTCATGCTGAAATATTTTCCATGATTAAAAATAAAAGTAAAATTTTGGGGAGGAAGGGAGGAAGGATGGATTTCACCTAAAATAGTTTCCTATACAATTGGCTCTTTTCAAATGTGTGGTGAACTTGCTATGTAATCATTGTTAAATTTAATTTTTGCCCTATGAAGGAGGCATTGGCAAACAACTTCCAAAAAATTGTTTGCCAAGAAAACTGCAGGACCTTGACCCAGCAGTCATTAGGAGTCAAAAATTGACTAAAACACACACAGACACACATCAAAAAACCCTTAATTTTACCAGCAGTCCATAAGTACAGGGCATTGAAATGCATTGACATGAAACATAATAATAATAATAATAATAATAATAATAATAATAATAATAATAATAATAATAATAATAATAGATAATAATAATAATAATAATAATAATAATAATAATAATAATAATAATAATAATAATAATAATAATAATAAATGAATTATTAAATATATATGCTTCCCGACTGCTAGCAACTCTGGTTGATTTACTATTGTTGAAAATATTTAACAAAAAATAAATAAATAAAACAAAAAGTAGCACAAAACAGAAAAACAACAGTGGCAAAGAAAACAAGCCCAGAGGGGAATGGAAAGCAAGAAAGGGGTATCACATCCTCATCAAAGGCTGAGGAAAGAGACAGGTCCTTAGCACTCTTCAAGATACCAGTAGGTTGGGACCCATTTGAATTTTGAGAACTCTTATTCCAGAAGGCAGGCACTGCTACAGAGAAGACCAGCTTCTGGGTTCAGACAAATGGCTTTATTTAATTGGTGGAATTCAGAGCGCATACAAATCGAACTGGCCAGATGGATACTATGGGAGGTAAAGTGACCCCAGGTACCAGGTAACCTGTGCCATAGAGGGCTTTTATATGTGGCAACTGACACCTTGAATTGCACATGGAATTAAACTGGCAACAGGTGCAGAGGTGTTCCATAGGCATACTGAGGAATGTCTGTCACTGCCTATATTGCTGGATTCTGGATCAGCTGAAGCTTCCAGATGTCTAAAGCATGTTGCAGTAATCAAGCTATGAAGTGACCTGAGGATAAATGACTGTCTGAAGGGTCCACTCATCTTGGAAAGGAAACAACTGGCACATCAGGTGAAGTTGGCTAAAAGCCTTCCTAGCCATAGCTGTTCACTGAGCAGGAGCTGTGAGTCCAGGAAGACTCCCAAAGTGTGACCCCTCCAAGGTCAAAGTTGGAATATCCCCAGATCTGGGTGATCCAAACATCCACAGTTATTTGGTCTGGGAAGGATTGATGTGGATATGGTTTCTTCTGCCTACTAACATCAAATGCAACCAGCCCAGGACAAAGGAAGAGAACCACTGTAAAACAATGTCCCTAACCTATAGAACCAGCTTAGAAGGATATATTTAATGTTATTGAAAGCCATCGGGAGCTCAAGGAGCTCAAAGACAGATGCTGCACCGTCATCCCAGTTCAACAAGTGCAACCACAGCTGTCTCAATACTAAATCCCAGTCTGGAACCTGACTGAAATGTTATCTATTTCCCATCAGCTGCAGGCTGATTACCTTCTCAACAACCTTCATCACATTTAAGATTTGGCTGCCCAGGTAGCCAGCTCTCAGTTGTGCCTTCATGCTGTGCTCATCTCATTTGTCCTGTGAGCCATATCCAGCAACTTTGCATAATATAACATAATTGAAAGTGTTATGGCCATGACAACAGACATGCCCTCAGTACCATCCATCTCTACTGGTGCACAATAAAAGACATGTAATTAATGCTCACTTAACTTGACTGGAACATATGTCAGAGGTGAGGTGAAAATAACAAGTGCAAGTACAACTCTGACTACCAGCTATTTGGGGCAGTTTACAACACGTTGGATTTTATTTCCTGTATTATCAGTGCCCTAATCCATCTGCTGAAGAATGGATATGGTAGCCAGGAGCAACCAGATGCAGAAGCAACAATCCATCATCCTCTACCAACCTGAATGGCTATAATACATAATGTCTTTGGACCATCCTGTACACCTGATGGGTGCTTCAACCAATGTGCAAGGATTTTGCTGGTCAGCAACCCAGGATCATAATGCTGCTGAGAATGGAAAGGACATCTAGATGATACCTAAAAGATGCTTAAAGCTGAAAAATGCTTGGTGCTCTTCCCTCTGCTGACCTGTGCCTTGCAATAGCTGAAGATAGTTTGAAGTTCTCCCATACCACACTACCCTCTAGCCCAGGGGTAGGCAACCTTGGTTCTTTTATGACTCATGGACTTCAACTCCCAGAATTCCTCAGCCAGCCATGCTGGCTCAGGAATTCTGGGAATTGAAGTCCACGGGTCATAAAAGAGCCAAGGTTGCCTGCCCCTGCTCTAGCCCTAAATGTGCCTGCTTCAGTGGTGGAGGTGCGTGAGAGGCAGCACTATCATTGTGTGCTATAAACTCAAATTCCAATAGGGGTAGCTCCCTTATTCTATATAGCTCCTGAACCTTGACAAAACCAGGGCACACACATCTACATACACACAGAGAGCTAACCAGAAGACTTGACTTCCCCAACAAAACGGGCTTTAACAGGAAGCTAGAAACAGAAATGTTCTTGAAAAATTTAAAAAAATAATTTTAGAAGTACCAGTATTAGGTAGTCCTCACTTAGCAACCATAAATGGAATCAGCAACTCGGTAGTTAAGAGCCACTGTCCTAACTGGGAAAATCACATGACCACAAAGGGTTTGTAATCTCACTTCCCCTTTGGTTGTTAAGCTGCAGACACTAAGCCCCCCCCCCCGAAAAAAGCCTTTTGGATTAACTCTGCTTGTCACAAGACAGTTGTGAAGTACACAAATGGCAATCACGTGACTGTGGAACACTATAACCATTGTAAATGCGAGGATTGGTCACAAAGTTATATTTTTAGCACCATTGTAACTTCAAACAGTCGCTGCATGAGGAAGCTAGTAAGAGAGGACTACTTGCAATGGAATGGGTGGAAGGGTGATGTTCCCTTCCCTTTTCATCTAAGACAAATCACCATACACCCAACTATATTGAACCAAAACTGGTAGTAAAAGTATTAACTAAAATGAGATTGGTGCTAGATACTATTAGATATTATTAGTCACCACTGCTGCAACAGAAGCAACCAGTACAGGGTTGAGTCCAATGGCTTCTAGTAGCAATTTCTTTTTCGATAGTTTGTTCTCCACTCTTACACATGAATTGTTGACCTAGAATTGTTCTATCTGTCCAATGGGCTCTTTCATTCCTAAACTCAGATCACCTCTTCCCCTAACAAGTACAAGTAGTCCTCAACTTATGATCAGTTCAAAGTTACTACAGATCTGGAGGCTATTTAGGATCTTGAGTCGAAATTCCAATGGTTGGGCTCCCATCCATGAACACGTGATCAAACTTTGGGTGCTTGACAACTACAGCATATGACAGCTTTTTGCAGCATCCCAGAGTCATGTGACTTCATTTAAGAATGGTGTTGCTGAAAACCAGCATTTACTTCTGATTTTGGAAAGCCATTGGTTTATTTAACGACCACAGCATTTGCTTAACAACCATGGCAGCTACTTGACAACTGCTGTGGCAGCTAAACCACCACCAGGAAAAAGGTTGTAAAATCATGCCAATCACATGACTAACTGATTGTACAACCATCACAAATTATGACCATGATGGACTGGCTCCATTACATTGAAAAGTCCAGCGCTACCTATATAAGCCACTAGCAACAAGTCTCCCTTGTTTACTGACACAGAGACAGGAGAATTCAAAACTCCCCAACTGAAAGTGTGAAGACAACATTGAATGATAACTAAACCAGAATGAAACTGAAAAGACCTTTTTCCCCAAAGTAATTGTGTTTTTAATCTATGTCTGGAACAAAAATATCTGGGACACAGCTGTTTTTTTGTTTGGTTTGGTTTGTGCATGAATCTCCCAAAACCTGTCTTATTCCTTTCAGGATTGCCTTTCATCCATTAACTGATGAGTTAAAACATGGAAGCTTCATTGTAACATGGCATTACCATTTCCCTGAGAAAAATATAAAAAATTGGATTCAAGTGCTTAGAATACTGTTACTCATTTTAGTCAATGAGAGCTCAAGTTAGTAGTGATAACTACAAGATTTTTTTCGTGAATATTATTAAATCTGGACTCAAACCAAATTTTTATTTTTTTTAAGTGTGATGCCAGAGACCTTAGTTTCTTATCTCCAGCCACATTTTCTGCTTCCGTGAAATTGACTTGTTTATGGAAATTCTCTGAGTATTAGCTTCAATATGCAGTACTCTTCTGATACACACATTTCTAGGTTCTCGGTTGTCACAAATATGCTAGAATTCAGTCAGATGTTATCTAGTTGCAAGTTGTAATCAAGAGCTCAGGTTCCATAAATGCCTCTAGAAAGTGAATTTGTTGAATGAAAACTGCCAGCAGGTTAATTTATTTTAAAAAGTAGCACAAAGAATACTTGAGACATGGAAAATTTAGGCTCAGATGTGTCTCCCTGCCAGTTCTATGAGTTTCTAGTGGTTTAATATCCATTTAGCAAGCAACAAGGAATATTTTTTATGATTAGATCAAGGAAAGGGGTTGGAGTGAAAGAAGTCATGTCCAGTCTAATGTTCTCCCTATGCCAGGGATCTTCAAACTTGGCAACTTTAAGACTTGTGGACTTCAACTCCCAGAATTCCTCACCCAGACATGGCTGGCTGAGGAATTCTGGGAGTTGAAGTCCACAAGTTTCAAAGTTGCCAAGTTTGAAGACCCCTGCCCTATGCGTTGAATTACAATCCTCATTGTCCCTAGTCACCTTGCTCAGCAGTTGTTTGTAATTTAGCTTCTAATTCAATATACCTGGAGGGCACCAGTTTGAGGAAGGCTTTAGGAGGGAGTGTATGAACAGAGATGTTACTATGGCTGGGGTAAAAATCTGCACTCTGCTTAATCCCTGGAGATTTAGAGGCCACAGTGAAGGCAGGCCTGGCCTACTCTGTTGCTATTGTTGCTGTTTAGCTCAGCCCACCCTAATACCTGAAATGGAAACCTCAGTAATGAACAGATGGAGGTTGGATGAGGTGTCCTCCCATATGTAGAATGAAAAATATTTTAATCCTGGCTTCTGCTGCATGGCTTCATGAGACAACATTGCTGTAGAAACAAGTGTACTACAGTTCATGCAGTAGAAGTCACATAGATCAGCAGTGCTGCTTGTGGAGGCAAGAGGCATAATCGGTTCTTATGTGCCTCCTGGCAACATGGATTCATCACAGTAACAGCAGGGAAACTGGAATTAAAGTGTTTAAGCTCTAATTCTAAGCAGCTTCCCGGTTTGAACTAAACAAGCAGCTTAATGTGATGAGATCAAGAAATGGTACAATGGTTGCTTAAATCAGTGAAGAGCAACAGAAGAAACATTTTGTTAAGAAAGAAAAGGAATGTGTTTTAGGAAGGCTGGTGCTTCTGGAAAGCAAATATCTAATGATTTGGAGTAAAAATATGAGCCAGCACTTGCAAAAATAACTTAGTCTTGCAGCTAGGAGTCACTGTATTTTATGTAAATGCATTTCTGAATATCTACAGTATATGTGTGCATATGATTACATTTTAGTAACTTGATAAAATGTTTAATAACCCAACCTAAAACAATGTTTTCTCAGTTTAAGGCTATTAGTCCTCATTAAAACTGGAACTGTAGTTGTAGGTATAGTCAAAGACAGAGGGGAAAACATTTATAGTGCAATCCTATATACTGCATGTCTATGTAAAAATAAAACTCATTAAAGTTGGTATTACCTATAGAAATTCTGGGTATCAGGTTGAAGCCTAAAGATCTTATTTATTCCTGTATGCAAA
The DNA here is from genome assembly GCF_964194415.1 of Vipera berus. Taxonomy (NCBI): domain Eukaryota; kingdom Metazoa; phylum Chordata; class Lepidosauria; order Squamata; family Viperidae; genus Vipera; species Vipera berus. The sequence goes on along the minus strand of NC_138204.1, from coordinate 53,773,136 downwards.
ATGTCTTGGTTATCAAAAGGCAAGTATTTCCATATAATGACAAATTACTACAGAAAATTCTAGCAGTGAATCTATATGAGCTTTTATCTTCACTAGATAAGCCTCCTAGATTATTTTTATGCAGACAGAGATATGCAAATATTTCATCCATATATGTTTCATATTTCATAGAAAAACCTTTTTGCATTGTAGTAAAGATTCTTGTAAGCAAGCTGTGAGAATAATTCATTGTTACAAATTAAGGTAGCAATAGAAATCATTTGGAAAACATGATCATACTTGGCCTCTATGTTATCAATCTACTTGAGTGCTTCCAGGTACAGGATTTTTAACAAGTCCTTTGAACGTTTATATCCCAACCATATTCATGCTATGGAAGATTCACCACAATAGAAGAAGTCAGACTGGGCCTGAATTCCCTCTAATTCCAGTTCGTGCTCACATCTAGTAAGATTGAAAAGGCACTCCCAAATTTCACCACAAAGAATTACAAAGGAAAGGCAATGAGGTTGTGTAAGGAAGCTCCTCACGGTGAGCTGTCCCACATCTGATTTGATTTCCATGGTAATTTTCTCCTTAATAATTAGTGTGACTGTTTTTTTTAAAGGACTGTGTGTCACAGTAACTCCCACAACCATTTTAATTTTCCTTCCTGGCATTTCATGCTGTTAAATTATGATCCTTCTTCTTTTGTAAGCACGTTTAAACTATTCCATTCCAGAAGACCTTCTAGAACAGCGTTTTTGAAACTTAAGAACTTTTAAGATGTGTAGACTACCATTCCCCAAACTCCGCAGTCAGTGCTGATGAGGAACTCTGGGACTTGTAGTTCATACATATTACAATTACCAAGGTTCAAAACACTACTTTAGTTTAGGCAGTCATAACCGGCCCCGATAAGGAGATTCATCACCTTATTCTTAGAGGTTTCAGGGCATCTGCAGAGAGCTTATTTCCCCTCATTTTTGCCACTCTCCCTCCCAATCCTCTGATATGCTAGCATCATCATAGTTGTTGGAAAAGGTGCCCAAATGCAGAATGCTGTCATAGCCCCATTTCAAGTCTTGGTCACAGACTTGCCATGCAATGAAGGTTTCGTTCTGGGTGTCTGGGAAGCTTTTTATGGCTCTCATTGCTTTGGCTACCATTTTCTACACTTGTTCTTTACACACATTGGGATTTTTGGCAAAACGAGGAATAAATGGACAGAAATAAATGTGGAGCAATAATGGAGGACTTGTGTGGGTTGCTAGCCATTCTCTTTTCTTCTGTGACGAGAGATCCTTGTTTACCCATAAACCAGGAGGACACCTTGCAGGCCTAATAAGATGCTTGGTTGCTTATCTTGGAAGACAGCAACTAAACACTGTCAGACACTTCTCTGGGTTCAAGCATTGGCCCATGAATGCTCTCCACTAGCTCTAGGCTTCCAAGCTTACAGCTGTGACTTTGCTCATGGCATCATAAGGTCATCACAAATTAATAGAGAGTGAAGAACACATTCATCATGCTTGACTGGACCTGGAGGTCAACCCAGAGAAAAACATTTCTCTATCTTTAGCTGGATATCATCTTTAGCATGCAATAACTTCAGTGCTGACATAACTCTGAGTGGCACAGAAATAACTAATGTATATTAGTTATTTGTTCACACTGGGGCCTGCCTAACAGAGAGCATCTTTAAAAACATTTGGCCTAAGAGAGGCATTTCATTTATGGGAATGGGAAAATGAAGGCTGCTCTTTCCGTTGCCCGGGGAATTAAAAGGGAAGGCTCCCTTTTATTTACCATTTAAACCAGTGAGGTTTTTTTAGGCTCAGGTGATACATCCTACTAAGCCAGGGGTAGGCAACCTTGGCTCGTTTATGACTCGTGGACTTCAACTCCCAGAATTCCTGAGCCAGCCTACCCCTGTACTAAGCTATGGTTTGTTTTAATCAGGTTTGTTTTAATCAATTCTGTCATAGAATGCTCAGAACGGAGTTCTGGCACCTTGTAGGGTAGGCAAGGCGGGTTGTAGGAACGAGTGTGAGTTCCGGCACCTTTTTCTTTTACAAAAAAGCTCTGGTTTTAATAAATTGCTGAGCCAGATCAATGACAGAATTTACATTAAATTAAGATCAAACAAGTCATATTATGGCATAGTACAGTGTATGAAGCTGGTATCCAATAGACTATAATATGGTTTAAGGTTAACGTATGCGAAACATACTGGTTTGTGTTAACAGTATATTGCAGTAGGTTAGTCAAATGTAGTTCGTTCAGTAGATATGATATAATACCATATTTGAGCTAAGTCAGTTTCACATGTCACCTTTTTAAGCTTTTTCCAAGCACTATAAATGTAGTCCTCAACTTACAACCATAATGAAGACAGAAATCAGAATTGATTGCCAAGCACTCTAATTTTGATCACATGACATGTGAATGCTGTGACTGGTTCTAACACACTTTTCCGATGTCATTGTAAATTTGAACAAATGGTTGAAAGTCAAAGACTACCAACTGCTCTCCTGTAATAAGATTTAACCTACAAGCATGAACATCAGAGAAGAATCTTCTGAGATCACTGATCATTGATCTTCCTTCACAGAAAAATATATGTTTCCCATGATGTTGTCTTTATGATAGGCCAGTCACAATGGCTAATTTTGCATGTTGCACTAAGTTATCATTCTTTTTTTTTTACTTTTGCCTTGGTGCAAGGCATGAATCTAGCCATTTCTTGCAAATGATGGTGTATGATCTAGTTATAATGCCTGTTGTCTGTGCGTGGAAGCTAGGAGTGGTTGAAGCATATTTGGAATTTGAATGAGAGACAACAAGAAAATCTTCAAACTTAAGTAAGACTGGGAAGTTGAAGAATATTCTTGAAAAAGCAATGGCAAGCCATTATAATATTGTTGCAAAAGAGACTACTTGAATGAACCATTAAGCCAAGCTTATTGAGACTTGTGCATGAACAAGGACATTATGGTTGATTTAGCAAACCAATCCACCATGTCCTAATAATTCTTCAGTATAATAGTTGAATATGTTTCCAGTTGTGATCTCACAATAATTACAGTAGGAAAGCAATTCATAATTAACTCAGACCATCCTCTGTCTGCAAAGCAATTCTGACATTAAGCTGTTTTTCATTCTAGGTGCTGGTGAGTCGGGGAAGAGTACAATTGTCAAACAGATGAAGTGAGTATCCCCTTCAAGATCAGCAATCAGGAACTCAAAAGTTAGCTGTACCCAGCAGCATTTTTAATTAGGTGTTGTACCACATTGGTTCACATTTATAGATACTTTTCAGGTTGTTGGCAGCAGGAGCGGGCTGAGGCAGATAACTTAAACCGATTATGGAAGGCTTAGTACACATAAAAATAGCATCTGGTTAAACCAATTGAGGACAACGTGGCAACTGCTTGCTTCATAAATTGATTTTGAATAGGATCAAGAGGAAATACCTTTTCATAACAACAGTATGTCATGGAGCAATCAATAACTGTTCGCCTGCATATATGATTTAAAGAACTCCCATAAGGTTTAGGATGTCCCCTTTTTTTAGGCTGGTGGATGGAAATGACCATTTAAAGCCAGGTGCTCTTCCTTTAGCCTGGTTTTCACTAACTCTTTTTAAATGAACTTTGTAGGAACTAAATTAGGTTTAAGACTAGAGTAATTCTAGGTAAGTGCAAGCTGCACCGAAGACGGAGTGCACAATTATCCACAGGATAATTATCCACAAGATAATTATTTATTGCTACAAGATGTCCCCTCATCAATTGACTATCAAAATTGGAGTGGTGCAGCACTTGGCACTGAAAAGCCTAAAAGTGCTTCAGAGCGCATAGGGGTAAGAACATGGCCTTATCAATAACACCTTCTTGGGGGAAAGTGCATTTGCTTTTACCTGTTGCATGCAAGAACTCAGATCAGAGGCTGTGCTCAGCCTTCTTCAGCAGAAAACATATGTGCCAAGCTGATGTTTTTGATTACCCAAACTGACACTAGTACTCATAGCTTGGAACAAACTAAGCACTCAAAATCCCTGCTAGGTGAGTTGCTACAAAAAGCAGAAGTTGGTAGAAGACAGAAGAGTTGATATGGAAGTCATGATGTTGAGAAGGTTAAGAAGGAATAGCAGAGGAGACCACGGTTTAGACATAACAGGCTGTACCAGATGTTAACATTTTTACTTAGTGAATGAGTAACAATACTTGGATTTGTTTCCAGTCCTTGTTGAACCATACAGACTCCTTGGCAGGTGGAGAATAAAAGCAAAGGCAAAACTAGTACTAAAGCTTTGGAATAAAATCAATGCTAGCATTCCATATTCAAGACTTGAGGTTTTCCCCCCCTCTTTGTACTACAGAATTATCCATCAAGATGGTTACACAGAAGAAGAATGTATGGAGTTCAAAGCAATCATATATAGCAACATACTTCAATCCATCCTATCGATCGTCAGGGCCATGACTACTCTGGGCATAGATTTTGCTGATTCAGGTCGAGGGGTGAGTGTTACCAACAGCACACTGTACTTCTAACATGTGTTCCCCTGAAAGCAATGACAATGGCTAGAAATTGGGATGCAATACAAGCAGGGTGGTTGGAGGTGTCAAAAAGTGGCTGCTATTGTATAATTGAAGTCTAGATATATTTTTTTTGACATTGCCCCCCACTGCACATACAGAGCACAGAACATTTTTTCCCCTTTTACATAGGAAAAATATTTTTGATTTGATCAGGCTGTGAACAGGATTGATGTGTATGTGTCTGTATATATCTGAGACAAGGAGACTGATACAAAGCTTTTTAAATTTGAATCCAAGAATGACCATGGGATGTTTAAATGATAGTCCAGAATACATATGCTGTCTCACTAATTTTATTCTATGGTTTATACATATTTTATATATCGGTTAAAAATATAGAAAACGAAAGAATGTACCTTTATATAAAAAACTAATATTGGAGGACATTTTAGAAGCCTAAAAGATGTACTATGTTCAGATGCAATATATAAGGATAGGATACACACAGTACTAGAGCAGGGGTACAAGTGAGTAAATACTGACAACATGCATCAATTACAGATGGTCTGTGGAAAACAACCATACTCCAGACTGCTTTTTGGTACCAATACAGTCAATGCCCAAAAGCTTATGCCACACAAAATCTCTTAGCCTGGAACATACCACAAATAGAGGGAACACTGCATTTTGATGTAGTGTATTATGAACCGTGTAGAATAATTTGAACTTAGACAATGTGGTTTGTTTATGGTTCAGACAACTCCAGACATTTGATGAACTGTTTAAATCATGGTTCAGTAACCATGGTTAAGTGTGTTGCACAAACACGCCCATCACTTTTTTTTCCCTACACAACCTAAAGAAATTAGCCCCTAGAAGTGAAGTAGGTGTGCCATCTGGTGATTAAAGAAAAGTTTTGGAGAGCATTGTTTGTTTCCTATCCATCAATGTGCAAAAGCTGATTCATAGAATAATTAGCACAGCACTGACCTGAGTTATTCTCAAAACAGTCTTACCTCTTACAGTTCATAACAGGAAGTAATATACTTTAAAAAAGAAAAAAAGAGAGAGAAGATACTGCTGAAAATGTATAAGACATCAATTAATCCAACCTTGACAACTTTAAGACTTGTGGACTTCAGCTCCCAGAATTCCTCAGCCAGCCAAGTCTTAAAGTTGTGAAGGTTGCAGTCCCCTGAACTAATCAACCATATGGTACTGAAAATATCTGTGTTGGAAGAAAGCACTACACAGATTGTGCCAGAATGGCAATACACAATAGCACTTCACTAGAGGAAATACTTTTGGTGGACAATCCAGGCCAAACCAAAGTTTTCTCTCTGAAAAAAGCTGATGTATTGTCAAGAAAGTTATTACTTTCCTCTGGTTTTTTTTTCCTCCTGTACGAATAACAAAAGCAATAGCACTTAGACTTATATATCGCTCCGTAGTGCTTTGCAGCATTGTCTGGGTGGTTGACAATGTCAGCATATTGCCCCCAACAATCTGGGACCTCATTTTGAAGGATGGAAGGCTGAGTCAACCTTGAGCCCCCACCAGGTTCAAATTCCAGGCTGTGGGCAGAGTTAGCAGCCTGCAGTACTACATTTCAGCCATTCCACCACCGTGGCTCAGTGTTCATCCTTCCACCTGGTTCTCTGCTTTGGTGTTTTCTAGTTTGATGCGTGGGTCATATAAAGCCTTCCCAGCTGAAAACAGTGGACATCTTGTATAGGTGACCTCATAACTACATTTATTTATTTATTTATTTATTTATTTATTTATTTATTTATTTATTTATTCATTCATTCATTCATTCATTCATTCATTCATTCATTCATTCATTCATTTATTTATTTATTTATTTATTTATTTATTTAGATTTATATACCGCCCTTTCCCGAAGGACTCAGGGCGGTTTACAGGGTATTTAAAAGAAAATCAATACAAAAGTTAAAACAAACTTTAAAAAGATTAAATGAAACCCTGAGAAAAAATAAAAACCCAGTTAAAATTAAAAATTAAAAAATTCTCAGCCTGGGCCAGAGAGCTCGAAGAGCCAGGTCTTCAGGTCCCGGCGGAATGAACGGGGCAGTCCTCAGCTCCACGGGCAGCTGGTTCCAAAGAGCAGGCGCGCCCACTGAGAAGGCCCTACCCCTGGGTGTTACCCGCTGGCAATCTTTAACCGGCGGCACCCTGAGAAGACCCTCCCTGTGGGAGCGCACTGGACGAAGGGAGCTTGATGCTGGCAGCAGGTGTTCCCTCAAATATCCCGGACCCTCGCCATTTAGGGCTTTATAGGTCAACACCAGCACCTTGAATCATGAAGATGAGCCTGGGATTTCATATCCAGCCACCAAGGAAACAAGATTGTGCTTATGGGCTCTGTGTTTTTATAGGATGAGCAACGGCAGCTGTACTGTTTGGCTGATTCCATTGAAGAGGGTACCATGCCTGCAGAATTGGTGACTTGTATAAAGAAACTTTGGGCTGATGGAGGAGTTCAAGCCTGCTTTGATCGAGCAGCTGAATATCAGCTCAATGATTCTGCTTCATAGTAAGTCTGAGCCAACCACTGCATCTATGAAAGATTACCTTATTGGGAAGGCAGTTAGGCCCACCTCAGAGGATTGTGATAATGAGATAAGACATTTGTGCAATCACATTATCACAACTCCTCAACTTGATAATAGGAAATTCTCCTTGCACAGTTCCTCGTCTTTTCAGATAAAACCAGTTGTCTTGTCCATGCTTCAAAAAGGATTTGGAGAAGTGGTTCAGAATATGTGGAAAATTAGATCAACGTCTCTTTGAAACAGCTACGTGGATGCTTCAAAGAGTGTTGTGCTTGCATTTCTTAAATCCTGCCAAGAGTACTACAAAAATTTGTCCAGGCAGTAGCCAGGAGTCAATACTGACTGAAAGACAAAAAGAGAGAGACCCTTTTCAATCTAACCTGGTTTAGAAACAGAGAGAGAGCAACTCTATTGAATTTGCTTGATATCTCAACACTTTTGATGCTGTCAGTCACCATATCCTCCTGAGCCAGGGGTAGGCAACCTCGGCTCTTTTATGACTCATGGACTTCAACTCCCAGAGTTGACTCCCATGAGTCATAAAAGAGCCGAGGTTGCCTACCCCTGTCCTGAGCCATTTCTGTAAGCTTGGCAGGGAGAGAGTTTGGGCCAGAACCAATATACTGTGGTAAAGCAATTCCATTCCTATTTATAGGGATGGTCCTAGAGTGTCTCTCTGCTTTTTTGTGGAATAATAGCAAGTATTACATTAATCGCCGTGGGATAGACATTAGTGAGAAATGTTGTCGGTATGCTGATGATGTTACTGTTCTACTTTTCTATAATGCCTGAATCAAGAGGTGTGGCATTTATTCTGGAAATTGGGGTGATATGGATGATGATCAAGAAGTTAAGGCTGAACCCTGGAGAATTAGGGAGTCTGTATCAGGTAACTGTAGTTCCTCAGAAAGAATGGATACATGGTTTTGCATGTTCCTAGAGTCATCCTTGCCATGGGACTCACAAGGGATTGCTGTGGCCAAAAACATCTATTTCCAGACTGTAAATGGGAAAAGTCCCTGCTCTAAATACCCAGCCCTTCTGTGAATGTTGTGTTTGGTTTTCATTTATTTTCCTTTATTCTGTCTTTTTTTTTAAAAAAAATGAATGTCCTATTTTATTCTTTTTAATCTATTGTGTATACTACAGTTTACTGATTGTTCAATTTACAAAACTGTACAAAGTAAAATATAAATATTAACTACAGACTACCCCGATAACATGGATAAGGCTGATCATATTTATTCCTACATCCTCTATCCTCATTAGTCAATTTATTATAGTCCTAAGCTGCTTTTGCACTGGTGGGCAGATTTGTACTTTTGAAAGCATGTTGCATGCGCTTTGAGGAAAAGGCCTTCACAGTGAGCACAGAGAAAATCTAGTATTGGTTCCAGCACGAGCCCAACGCTGATCAGAACTTGCATGGCTTTCTAAATCCTCTTCTGAAGATGCGTATTTTGATTTCTTAGGGAATAGTTGATTAAGATAAAGGAGAAAATGTTTTCTTAGATTTATTTTCAGCTTTCAATTATTGCTTTTCCAAACTCTTTAGGAAGGAAAAGATTAATAGAAATGTCATTATTTTGAAGTCAGTCAGGTAATAATTTAGAATTAGGGGAGAATTCAGGAAGGAGACATTCTAGTTAATAGTCTTGAATAAGTACAATGGAAGTTAGTGAATAAAGTTTTGAATAAATTAGCTCACAGCCCAAGGAATTCTTGTTACTCATATCTGATTTAGGCAGAAAAAACAAGTACTGTAAGTCAAGATACAGCCCGCTAGTTTTCCATGATGTTATAATCTTCTTTAACAATCAACAATGTCACTTCTGGGACTGCAAATCCTGATTATATCAGTCACTGAATTTCATTGTGCACTTGGTTTTGGGTATACATATCTGCAATATTACACTTACCTGATTGATCAAACATGATTCAAACTATTTATTTGCATAATTCTGTACTAATATTCAATTTCAAGGGGGAATTTAGCATTTTGGGACCAAATATTGCTACAATATATAGATATAAGATGGGAGGCATACACCTCCAAATTCCTACTGGTATTGCTGACTAAAAGTTGTGTCTCTTTTTGCCAATTAACATTTTGCAACAGAAGTCTACTAAATCCTTTCAGGCTTCATTCCTAAGCTAATATCCTTTATATGTGATGGGCTATAGCTCTTATCTTCCTCAGCCAGCATGACAGCCAACAAGATTTATCATTCAATATATTTAGAAGGCACTAAATTGGCAAAGGCTGTATTTACAAAATGTTTACGCAATTATAAGAGTAAATGGAGCCAAATATATAACACTATACAATACAATAAATGGTCAAAAATCTGTTAATCTGTTAGCCTTAACAATATAATAACTTGCAATTGCTGTGCAGTCCTAACCAAACCTCGAACAGCAGAGGTTTGCCGTTTCTGCTCTTGCTACATTAGCCAGCTGTTAACCAATGCTTATACCACATTTTCCTTAATGTTATATAAAGGAAAGCAGAATATGTTGACATTAAATCATAGTAATTTCAGTTTTATATTTCTGGAAGATATGAGTTCAAAATCCTACTCAAGCCATTAAAGCTTTAGGAAACTTTGACACAGTTCTATCAAATCATAATATAGATGGCATATGATACATGCTATTATATATTCCTACACCATGCTAAGAAATTAAATTGCATCTCATTCCTCTGTAGCTATCTTAATCAGCTGGACAGGATCACTGCTTCCAGCTATCTTCCCACTGAACAGGATGTATTGCGATCCCGCGTTAAGACCACAGGTATCATAGAAACAAAGTTCTCTGTCAAGGATCTTAATTTCAGGTGAGCAAAACCTCTTGATGCCTTCCTTGCTCTGAAATGATAACTTTTTCTTTCTATTTTCTCCAACTAATTTTTAGGACATTTAAATCCTATTTGAGTTCTATTTTGCCTTTCATTCTCTTGTATACACTTCAGAGTACTTCAGCATCCAGAAGTCTTTTTCCCCACACTTTTTTATCTAATGTGTAAAGCTGGCCATTAGCAGCAGGGCATTCTTAGGAGCAACATTAATTCCATATCTCTTTGTGCCCCTAGCAAAAGCTTAACTTTTCAAGGTATTTCTAATTTGATATCTATTGTTTCAATTTTTTTTGTTAAATGTTTGACTGAAGAAACATTGTAGTCTTCACACGTTTGCTTAAGTAGATTGCCTCAAATTTGTGTCTTCTGGATGACTTCACGTTCAATCTCATAATCCCCAAGATCCAAGGATTTTGGAAACTTATGAATTGAAATCCTACACAAGTGCAAATTGTGGGAAGCTGAACAGTTGCTTCCATATGCATCTTTAACCAGTGTGATAGACTGCAAATATGCATCATTCTAAAGTTTCAAACATCTGTTCATTGAAACTACATTGCTTTGGGAAGATTTTCCTCTGGTTTCAAATGTTCCAACGTCATTTTCACATGCACGGTTCTTCTTTCTTCAGAATGTTTGATGTAGGTGGGCAGAGATCAGAGCGCAAAAAGTGGATCCACTGCTTTGAAGGGGTGACCTGCATCATCTTCTGTGGCGCTCTTAGTGCCTATGACATGGTCTTGGTAGAAGACGATGATATGGTATGTTTGCTACCTCAGGCTGTATATGCGGCGAATGACAGTTCCAAACATATACTTGGTTCTGCTTTGAAATTCATCAGCCCCATAAAGAAAAACCTAGTTCAGTCATCCTTTCTACTTCATGCTGATAAAGAATGCCAGAACTTTATAATTGCATTAGCAGCCTGATTACAGCCAAAGAAGGGAAAATTAAAGGAACTTAAAGGTAGCCAGTCAGGTGGTTTTTGTTGTTGTTGTTGTTGTTGTTTTGAAATTGTGCTGCTCTTATTCAAGCCCAAGTAAAAAAACAATCTGGAATAAGAATTCCATTCCTAGTTTTGCTTAAGGAGTTGCTTGCTGTAGGTCAAAGTGGAGTCATTTTTTGTCCAATTTCAGAAAGTCTTTTATCATTTTTTAAAAATTATTATCTCTGAAAACCCACTAAACCATAGATAATGCAACCTTCACCAGCAGCTATTTGAAGCATCATCTCCAACACACACATAAAATATTTCAGCTATAAAAATGTTTCAGTTGCTTGTTTTTCAGCAAATTGAATTGTAGATGACACTTTCAATAAAGTGAGAGAAGATAACTAAAAAGAATTTGCTGAAATTAACCACTGTTTTCTTGTAACCAGGGGAAAGACTACCTAGTATCCATAGATACAGGTAGTCCTCAACAATTGAGCCCAAAATTTATGTTGCTAAGTGAGAAATTTGTGAAGGGAGGTTTGCCCCATTTTACAACTTTTCTTGCCACATTTGTTAAGTAAATCACTGCAGCTGTTTAACTGGTAACACGGTTGTTAAGTGAATCTGGCTTCCCCATCGACTTTGCTTGTCACATGATCAAGGGACACTTGTCACATGACCTCAGGGACACCGCAACCGTCATAAGTGTGTGTCAGTTGTCAAGCATCCAAATGTAAATTACACGATCATGGGGATGCTGCAACTGTCGTTAAGTGTGAAAAATGGTTATAAGTCACTTTTTCCAGTGCCGTTGTGACTTCAAACGGTCACTAAGCAAAATGCTCTAAGTCGAGGACTACCTGTATTTCTTCTGACATGCGCTTAAAATATGCTTTTGACAGCAACAATTTAAAGCTGGCATGCAACAAAAGAGTCAGAACTTGCAGCATCGTGCTTATTTCTGGGTCTCTCTCTGCCCTTCACCAGGAATGTTTCAGAGAGATTCTTAGAAAATAACAAGGTGAGGAAAGCACCTCATGGCTTCTGGAATTCTGTCCAGACCACTTAGCAATGCAGCCAGGAGGGAAGTGGGGTGAGGTGGGGGCTTCAGTTGAAACAGTCAGCAATGGATTAAAACCACTGCTGAAAGACTTCTCTCTCCTGGGGATGTACTATGGGAAGTCCCCCCCCCGCCCTCCAAGCTCATTTTCAACACAATTTTTATTTTGCCAGTTCTTCTCCTGCGCCTAAAATGTAGTCCCATTCCATTCCATTCTTTGCAGAGCTATTCTGTTAATAGACCAGTGGACAAAATTCGGACCACCTTCACAAATTTCTTGCCAACATTCCATTGGAGTTAGAATATTAATGGATGCATAGCTACAGTCTGTTGTTTTGTTTACAAGTGTCCAACCTTCAGAAATCAAAGCCAAGCTAGATGGTAAAGAGCACTCTGAGAGACTAGATGAGGATCTAGACCAGGGGCCCCCAACCCACTGGTCCATGGATTGGCACTGGTCCACAGCACGCTAGCAAGCGGGCCGCATAAGCAACCAAAGCTCCATCCTCGGGATGCTGGCAGTATTGAAAACCACACCCCCCCTGGTCTGCAGAAAAGCCTTTCTCCATGGCACCGATCCCTGGTGCCCAAAACGTTGGGGATCTCTGATCTAGACCAAGTACTCCTTTGTCATATCCACTGGAGCAAGCATTTTGAATGTGCCTCTCGGGGCAGCCAGTTTAAGCTAGCATGACCTCAACATCTCAGTGAGTTCACCATTCTGAAAAGTTGCTTAGCCTTTAAGATTACTGAAAGATGGAGCATTTCCCTTCCTGCAGAGGAATTAGGAGTGGCAAAGCCACAAAAACACCTCTGAACAGCTCATTTTCATCTTCCAGCTAGCATTATAAAGACTTTGATTAAATGCAATAGGTTGATAAGAAGATATAAAATCAGTTTTGTGAGTTCAGTATTATTTTGTAATCCAAAACCAAAATGCACTGGGGTGGGGGGGAGGAATACAGGATTTAGATCAGCAAAAGGAAAGGCAGGGGCTGCTCCCTTGAGACACATTTTGTCTGGATCCAACCCACTTCTTGCAAGTTGTCTGAAATGTTGTTTTAATGTTAGCAATTATATATGATACTGTTTATTTTTTGGTAGCTTTTTTGCATTTTTCAATGTGAAGTTAAGTCTACAAACAAACAAATTTAACTCTACTGTAAGGAAATCATCGGTAGGAATTTGACTTTTAATTTAATCACTGCTTCTTTGCTCCCATACTGTTGACTGCATACCATATTTTGCATATTTATTGAAATGTTTATTTTTTGTTTAAATTAACAAACAGCAGAATATTTAATAAAATATTAGGTAGCCCCGGGTACCACTGTTCCTTTTAAACTTAACTTTTTAAAGTTCTTCTCTTTAGAACCGCATGCATGAATCTTTGCATCTCTTCAACAGTATCTGTAATCACAAGTTCTTTGCTGCCACTTCCATAATTCTTTTCTTGAACAAGAAGGACCTCTTTGAGGAAAAAATCAAGAAAGTACATCTCAGCATTTGCTTCCCTGACTATGATGGTGAGCTTGGGAACATTTCTCTCATTTTCATGAAAGCCAAAATAATTTGCTAAAACAGCTAAATGAGAAAAAGGCAGTTTCCCCAACTAAGTAACTTCCACATGGAATGGATTAACCACCAACATTCCCAAATAGCATGTCCAGCAGTTTGGCTGGCTTGAAGTTATAGCAGTTCAATACATTTGGTGAGGATCAGGTTGAATATACATAATGCCTAGAGTTGTTTGATATGAGATGGGCAGCAAATACATTTCATAATAAGTAAATGATACTTTATACATTGATGAACAAAGTGCTAGGTTTGAAGTAATTTACTATTGAAATTGAAATGTACCAATTCAATAAGAAATTCACATACATACATTCAATTGATTAAAAAATGGCTTGTTCTATAAAATAGCACAATAAAGAACTTATTACAGTTAAGAAATGTAAGCTTTAAAAATGACTCCAGTTACATTTTAAAGGCTTGTCAGGCTTACTGTCAGAGAACTATCCATTTCAATTTACATGTTCCATTGAGTTACTTCCTATGCTATGTAACATTCATACGAAAGAAACTGGGAATATGAGCATTTTATTGGTTCCCTTTTGTTCAAGAACTGGTTATAACAGTTCTGATAATAAAATAGGTTGTGGGTTGACACACCAAAATAATGTAACACTTGTATCACATAAAAATCATGTTTCAAGATGCAGATGGAAACACATACGACTGGATTGAAAGATGTGTGGGATATTTCCTTTGGTGCAAGAAATCTGCTAAGTGATTTTACCTGCCCCCTCAATATGTAATCAAGGGTTGGGAATAACGTAGGCAACAATATGGAGGAGTAAGCAAATTGTTACATTTACACTGCCTTTCCTCCAGGAACTCAAGGCAACATGTAGCATATACCGCTTCTTTTTCATTTCCACCAGGAGAAAATATTGTTAGATCTAAGGCTCTTCTTGTAAATGGGTAACTCAGGATCCAAACTATAAGTGATACTTTTTAACACTTGTTTAGTTTATGTTTTCCTATTTCCTTTCCCCAACAGGCCCCAATACATATGAAGATGCAGGCAACTACATCAAGCTTCAGTTTCTTGATCTAAACATGAGAAAAGATGCAAAAGAAATTTATAGTCACATGACTTGTGCCACAGATACACAGAACGTCAAATTTGTATTTGATGCAGTAACAGATGTAATCATCAAAGAGAACCTAAAGGACTGTGGTCTCTTCTAAGATTGCAGCTTTTTAAAAGAAAAGGTAATTACATTCAATTATCAGTTCCGAAAGTAGGAATTAGGCAGTAAGTATACTTTAGCATTTCCTTAACTTATGCTTGTAACTATACTTCTGAACAGCAGTGCTTAAAGTCAAATGTGCATAATAACTAAATGAAAACAGTAGCCAAGTCAGCTGGGCTACATATATGATAGGAAGCAGCAGTTAAACTGCAACAGGATGCTTGCATTAAAACTATGCAAATACTCTGCTATCTCACTTCTTTTGCCATAATAATGTATAATAATTATTACATCAGAAGAGTTAGCACCATTGCCAAATTCTTCGCTTAGCAATTATTTCCAAAACGGGTTTGAAGATACTAATGCAACAAAGAGAAATTTTAAGGAAATCACAGGTAATAAAGGTCCCCTGTGATTACAAAACAAGCTCATGTAAGCAAAATCAAAGTTGGTGCTCAGTAAATGACTCAGGAGTTTTTAAAGGTAAATAGTCTCTCTTAAATCAACTCCTAGTAACTACATAGTCACATTCATGGGGAGAGGAAGCAGGATTGAAAATGACATGGAAGTGGTCAGCCCTTGTCTTCTTTCAAGATGTTTTTTCAGCTTTTCAATATACCTGAGATTTCCTGCCAAGAACTAGCCAGGTACAATTCTATTTAGCTATTTCAAGGTCATCCACAGTGCTTACATGGTAAAAGATGTGTAAGGGTGCAACTGTTTCCAAAACATCTGCAGAATCTGTAGATATTGTGAGACTTCACATGCCATGATCACTGAACATGATTAGTAGGATGTTAGGCTTGAACCTGAAAAACACCTGAAGGTATGCATGCATGCATGTATATACATAAAGTCTATCTTTACATCTTTGACATTCTCTTGACAACTTCAATTTCAAATGTAATTTGATTTCATTAGTCAAAATATCATCTCATCTTCATCTGTCAGGAACGAGAGCTTCCAGCGAGCTTCACCATTCTGCTAAGCAGAGCCAACAGAGAAACCCATCATTCAGGAATCTACACTTCTCCATAGAAGATAAACAATTCTAACAAGATAACAGTTCTCACCCAAGATAAACAATTCTACCAAGAACATGCCATCAAAAAAGCTAATGGAACAAAAAGTTAAGAGTCTCCAATTTCTGAATAATTTTCTTTGATAAGTTTCCTTTCTCAAGTACTCTGCAATCTGTGAAAGTGGAAATTGTAACACGGGCAACAGTGAAGACAAACTTGTTTACAAACAATGAATTTATGTCAAACACTGAACCTCTGCATTTAACTATTTATAAATAAGCCATAATCTGTTCACTGGAAAAACACAAACAGTGCTTTGGGGTTTTATTTAACAGAACTGTTCATTTTAAACCAATGGTCTGAATGTCCAAGCCCAAAAACTGTATATTGTACATAGAAATGAGGCATTTCCCAAATTTACATCTATTAAAATAGATCAAACACACAATTTATTTGCAGTTGTCTGAAGCTGGTGCAATTAGAACCCAGTGTCTTAAATAAAAGTTTTCTAGAATCTAATTCAGTGAACTAGAATGGGTCTGTCCCCCCATACCAATTAAACTCATAGAATACAGCAGTGCTTCAATACCTGCTGTGGAGACAACTTGTCTACTTGTCCTACTAATCCTGTGGTAATGAACATACACATATACAGCTTTGAGCCATTGACATCACAGGGGCAGAGAACTTCTCCACACCCATATAGGGAACAGAGGGATACAAAAACAAAACAGTTGTATCAGGCTTTGCATCCTATTTAGAGCTCTGTTGTTTCTCAACATTTGTAAACAAGTTGTATTGTTAGACAAGATACCACTTGCATTAAGATGCAACTGCAAGTTAATTCCTCATGCAGCTTCAAATAAATGTTAAGAGATAAAAAAAATAAATTTGCATTAAAAAGTACGGGTGCGTGGTTGAAAAGTAATTTCTTCCGTTCCTCTTCATATTCCTTTTCCCCAGACATTCCTCTTCACATTTTCTTTTCAAAAATATCTGCTGTGATTCATATGCTGTTTACAAAAAACTGAAGTGGTGGTGGCTCAATACATTATTAATTTATACAGTATCTTTCCCTGATTTGAATACATATTCATGCTTATATGAAATTGGTCTTAAACCGATTAAGTAACCTGTAATATGTTCCCATTTTTTAAAAAAATGTACATGTCACCCTTAGATGGTTGAGTTAATAGATTCATGTATTTATGAAGAGTGTTCTCCCACTGTACACTCAGAAACCTAGTAAGATATTTATTTTTAGCATTATATATATATATATATATATATATATATATATATATATATATATATATATATATATATATATATATATATATATATATATATATATATATATATATATATATATATATATATATATATATATATATATATATATATATACAGACATATACATATACATATGAGTAGAACATTATCACTTTTTTTGCTAAAGTATTTGTAACAGTAGCAAGAGACCCAGGTTTGGTGTAGGGCAGGGGTAGGCAACCTCAGCTCTTTTATGACTCATGGACTTCAACTCCCAGAATTCCTCAGTCAGCCGAGGTTGCCTACCCCTGGTGTAGGGGGTTAAGGCACCAAACTAGAAACTGAGAGACTCTGAGTTCTAGTCCTGCCTCAGGCATGAAAGCCGGCAGGGTAACTTTGGGCCAGTCACTCTCTCTCAGTCCAACTCATCTCACAGGGTTGTTGTTTTTGTGGGAAAAATAGGAGGAGGAAGGATTTATTAGAGTTATTTACAAAAATAATAAAGCAGGATATAAATAAACCGTTACAATGTATCATTTCAAAATAGCCACTGTAATACTTTGTTGATGTGACAAATGATAAAAACTGACAACTGACTTGCCACCATTCTCAGATGTTATTACAGTATTACTCTTTGTAAAGGTTACTAGTACCAATAAAATGGTATTAAGTTGGTTCTGTTCTGTCAGCAACATCAATTTCACTAGTAGCTGGATTTGCCCACTGTTTTGCAATACCTTAACTCTGTTCTTAGGCAACACAGAGAGGGGGGGGAAGGAAGGAAGGAAGGAAGGAAGGAAGGAAGGAAGGAAGGAAGGAAGGAAGGAAGGAAGGAAGGAAGGAAGGGTCTACCTCAATATTTGGTGCAGACTAATGAACTTTTGTCAAAGCAAGATATAACCCTACAACTATTTATATAACAGTTTAGCAATAGCAAATAATTAATCAGACTAACTAACATTTTAATTTGCAAAAGTCAGAAATGCAAGTAAGAAACTAACAAAGATTTGCATAAATGGCACCAATAAAGTTAGGAACTTGTAAGTTTTTTTAACTCACCATTTTAATATTGCCAATAACTACATCATCAGGTTGAAACTGTACATTAAAATTGGGAAAGAGTCTCAGTGTAATGGTTAAGCAAAGAATTACCCTTACTCTGCTTAATTTTCATTACAAGAAAAACAATGGCAAACAGGAACTTGGCACCACATTTACATGCTGTTGGTACATTTCTAAAATCTCTTAAGGACAAAGGGCCCTGGTAAATGCAGAACAAATTCCACTGTCTACAAAACTCCCCACTGCTTTAAGACCAAACACATACACAACAATTAAGTGGTTGATACAGTAGCCCTGTAGCAGCATATATTCTCTCCCTCCAGCTCAGAATTTTACAAAGCACTTTGCTAACTGGTACTCACTTCAGAAATTTCATATAAGAATCAGATTTTATTTGCTACACCAGCTGCATACTCAGCAAATTGATACTCGGCATAAACCAGGCTAAATCCTCCCAACCCATAAGCCACACATAATTTGTTAAACCTGCTACAGGAAATCTACCTTTTAAGGAAGGGGAAAGCCTTACAGTATATGTAGCAGAATGTTGACGTAGTATATATTAGAAGTAAGCCACAGCTTTAGCCATAAGAATTCTAAGGCCCTTTTAAAGTAGTTGCAATACTAGCAAGTTTTGACCATACCAAGTTTTAAAAATAAAAGGTTCCTGCTAAGAGGAATACTTTCTGCATGATCTGGTCACATCATGTGCATAGTTAAGTGTTTTTTTGTTTGCTTTTAAAATGTAAGATTCATTGCGAAGAAAATAAAATTTAATCAATATATAGTTTGATGGAAAAACTTTAAAAATAGAGCAATGATGACTTATTAAAGAAAGCTACATATTGAAGTTCTGGGATGAAAACTTCATAACAGCTGTACATATTTCAAATTATGCAATCCAAGTGATGCTTGGATGATAAAAAAAAATCACACTTAACAATAGTTCCATTTTTTTTTTGGAATCTAACTTCACCATCCATACCAGTAAAATATCCCTAATATAGAAGATTGTGCTAAAGAATGCAAAGTTTTGCATGCTGTTTTCATTCTCCAGTCCTGTTCATGCTTGCAGCTGTCTCACAAGGGAGCAAAGAAACAGTCCACATCCTGAAAGGTAAAGAAGAAAATTCAAAAATTAGCACAAGTTCAAATGGCACATATTTGTGCAGTGCTGAAGTTCAGGCTCACAATTTACCCTTTCTCTCTTTCTTTCCTTTCAGTACAGTCCACATTCCTTCAGATTGTTTTTAATTATGACATCTGTAACAGCATCAAACACAAACTGCACATTCTTGGTGTCAGTGGCACAGGTGAAATGCGTATAAATTTCCTTGGTGTCTTTTCTTCGGTTCAGATCTTCAAACTGGCACTGGATGTATGCAGCAGCTTCTTCATACGTATTAGAACCTAGAAAAATGACACCGAGCGTAAGAGCAGCTCTAACGAATTACATCAAAATCTTATCGAGCCCATCACCTTTAAAGCCCACAGTGCCCAACCACTTTACTCTGGAAAGTAAGACACACAGGGACTAACTCTGCTGCTGCTGTTTTCCAAATCTGATATTCAGAGGAATGCACCATCACGATCACCACTTTTAATGACTTTCCGAAAGTCCCCTTTCCCACAATAACTTTTTTTCCCAACGCTGTAGCAACCTTGAACCATTGTTAAATGAATTGTTGTAAGTCGAGAACTACTGTATTCTTACTTTTCTTTCTTTTTTATTTTCCACATCATTTACTCTTTTTCTATTCTTTCATCTTTTAATTTAGATTTTTATTCTTATAATTATCATCTTTAATGAAATTACTATAAAACACACACACACACACACACACACACACACACACACACACACAAACACACACATGCTGACTTTCTGTTTTGCCTTAAGACAAATCTTACTTGGATACTCCGGATAGCAAATTGTTAGTGGACTCCTCCGTATCTTTTCCTCAAACAAATCCTTCTTGTTCAGGAAAAGTATGATTGACGTATCAGTGAACCACTTGTTGTTACAAATGCTGTCAAACAGTTTCATACTCTCATGCATTCGATTCTGAACAGAAAAAAGAACTAATGAAAGTCAGCATTGAGACTTCATATAATCAGCAACCCCAACCAAATTACTAGGGCAAATTTTGTCAAAAATAATCCCAACGTTAAAGGTAGAACCATCCCTTCAAACCTGCTAAATAATGTCTACATTTTTTTTTCAAATGTTACAAAAAGCCTCTGAAATATCACTCTTTTTTTTGGCAGTTTTCTGTCAGGAACCATTTCTCCCCATGATTCTCAAATCATGTACGTAGATTTAAATGTTCACATTCAATTATGAAGAGGCAATTTTATTCTCCATAACCTCCCAACTTCAAATACATTCACTGCACAAATTATGGGAATGCAGACAAGAAAAGCTTGCCCCTATGCGCTAATGAAATATTACCATTTATAATGTTCAAGGAATAAAAATAGCAAAACATGGGCCATTTGATTAAATTATAGTGTAGTAAGGTGAATTTCTGTCGCAGTCCATATTATTTAGAAAATAATTCTACAGCAACATACCATTTCTTCATCCTCAGCAAGGACAAGGTCATAATCACTGAGAGCTACGCAGAATATAATTGCGGTTACGCCTTCAAAGCAATGGATCCATTTCTTACGTTCTGAACGCTGACCACCAACATCGAACATCCTGGCAGAAAAATAAGGACTTGAAGATTCATTTAGGAAAAAAAAACAACCCTAAATCCATCTGTTTAGTTATCACACAAATACACATGCACAATAGGGGCTCTTTAATAAGCTCGTAAACGATTTTGCCAGCCCTGAGATCTAAAAGTTCATTAAATATCCACTGCTATATTAATTTTACCACAAAAATTATAAAAGGCTTTAATAACTTCTGTCTGAATCTGTTTGAACACATTACTTTATGTAAAGGTAAAGATAAAGGTAAAGGTTCCCCTGCACATGCGTGCTAGTCGTTTCCGACTCTAGGGGCCGGTGCTCATCTCCGTTTCAAAGCCAAAGAGCCAGCGCTTGTCCGAAGACGTCTCCGTGGTCATGTGGCCGGCATGACTAGACGCCAAAGGCGCACGGAACGCTGTTACCTTCCCACCGTAGTGGTCCCTATTTTTCTACTTGCATTTTTACGTGCTCTCGAACTGCTAGGTTGGCAGAAGCTGGGACGAATAACAGGCGCTCACTCTGTTACGCGGCACTCGGGATTCGACCCGCCAAACTGCCGACCATCTGATCGACAATCAGCGTCCTAACCCACTGAGCCACCGCATCCCTCTTACTTTATGTAGCATTGGCTATTTTGATGCTATTTTTGCTTAATCATCAAATGCTAAATCATTATTTTTCATTTAGTGCTATAAAGGGAGGGGGGGAAGACTATGATATAAAAATAGGATGACGGAAATAACATAATTACATTGTTCTAAAAAGCTCTGATACAAACCATATCCCTTTAAGCCCTCTTTCCTCCAGGCTCAAGCTTTTGTAACCTTTTGAGGCCTTATCATGAACACAGTAGATACTACACGAATAAAATAGTTAAGCTTTTTGTTCCAAGTGCTCAGGGCAGAACCAGCAAAAGCTGGCAGTGAAGAAACAATACTGACTGGCATTTCTTTACTACTTGACATTGTAGAGCTGGATACGGAAATATCTAGGCCTCCCACGAAAAAGTTACACCTAAGGTAAAAAGGTAAAGGTTCCCCCGCACATGCGTGCTAGTCGTTTCCAACTCTAGGGGCCGGTGCTCATCTCCGTTTCAAAGCCGAAGAGCCAGCGCTTGTCCGAGGACGTCTCCATGGTCATGTGGCTGGCATGACTAGATGCCAAAGGCGCACGGAACGTTCATCTTTGATGCAAGATTATCATCTCATTATACACAAGGGGTACACAAGGGTAGCAGAGGCTCAGCCACAGTGATTTTTCCACAGCTGATTATTATCTACAAGAGAGTCCTTGACTTATGATCACAACTGGCACCAGAACCTCCATTGCTAAGTGATGCAGTGGTTAACTGAGTCAAGCCCATTTTACAACCACAGTTGCCGCAGTTGTGAAGTGAATCGCCACAGTTGAGTAAATCGTGCAGTCATTAAGCGAGTCCGGCTTCTCCCATTGACTTTGCTTGTCCAAAGCCTTCTGGGAAGGTTGTAAATGGAAATCACATGACCTGAGACACTGTGGAACCATTGTAAACGCTGCCAGTTGCTGAGCCTCAACGTTCTGATCACGTAACTGTGGGGGATGTTACAATGGTCATGTGATGATAAGTCACTTTTTTCAGTGCTGCCATAAATCAAACAGTCATTAAACAAATGGTTATAAGTCGAGGACTCCCTATTGCAATTTCAAGCCCAAAATCTACTTTACCCAATCCCAATTTCTTTAGGTTTACTTTTAGACTTTTATTACAGCTTTAACATTATAATCAGCAAGATAAGTGTGGCGAATGACGGGGAACTATTTGGCTTGAACAGAACCTTAAGCTGGCGTGAAAAGATGACTGTGAGAAATTCAGTCAAAGGAACTACTACCTAAGTCTAACTAAATAGCACCAGCAAGAGTGGCAGCCTGACAGAAGTGAGTATGCCCTATGGTTTCACCATTTGGTTCTTAGACTATCTAACACTTTGGAACTCCAGGAACTGTGAAAGCAAAGGTTTCTTATCCCACCATGAAGCATGAGGATGCTGTGCACCAGGAATAACATGAATTTCTTATTGTTCGCATTCAATCTACATTTTGTTGTATTTTACAAATCAGATCCAGTAGTAGCAGAGCCCAGATGTTTGAAAGTATACAAAAAGAAAACATCACAAGTCCTATAAGGATCAATCAGGAGACGAAGTGGCAAACTACATGGAGCTACATGGTTAATATGTCATTCCGTCATGACATAAATAATTAGGTGTATCACAGTGGAAAATAACACAGCCCCATTCTACATCAAGCACTTTTAAGCATTTAAATAATTATGCATGCTCCTTGCCAATGTTCTCTACTATTGACTGGTTAATGCTATGTCTATTGTTTTGCTGAGAAAGCCATGCATTGTTCAGAGAGCCATGTTAATTTCAACTCCCACTGCAACACCAGAAAATAAATGCATGGCAAATTATAAAGTCTCTATGTGGGGCTTTTGTATTTTACACTTCCAATCAACAATATAAAACAGAAGCCAGTATACCATTAGTATACATGCTCCTGTAAAGCAAGGATTCTGTACCTGTGTTTGTGATCCCCACATAAAAGCAGCTGAAAAGAATGAAACAATGAAAATAAAAATGTGGATTTATCAAGAATCACTAGTAACAGAATCGGAAAGATACTACATTATGTGAGCCAAAGTCAAAGACTGTACCACAAGTGCAGAAGAGCAATAAATTTTACACCAAGAAATTGTGGTTTAATAGTATACATAAATGGCAGCCTGCAACTCTTAATGCCACTTACTTGAAGTACAAGTCCTTGAAGGTGAAATGTGTTTCTACAATGCCTGTAGTTTTCACTCTGGTTCGTAGAACATCTTGTTGGGTTGGAATGTAGTTCTGTTGGGATATTCTGTCCAAATCATTTAGGTAGCTAAAAAAGAATGGGAATGAAGAGGGGACAAGAAAAGGGAAGAAAATATTTAGGAACATTTTGCAAACTGATACTCTAATACAGCATACGTTCTATAATTCTATGTTAAGCTATGTCTTAGTTCAAAGTTCTAATTTAAACTTATTTAAACTAGAATCAATGGTCATAATTTAGGTTCTTATAGGAAGCCTAGATAGAGATCTGCTTTAAAATATAATTTATAAAACAGCAGTCCAATACTTCATGCAAAACCCTGCTGAAAATGTTACCTACTTTGGTAATGAAATGTCCAGGACCTAAACAACAAGCTCGGAGAACAGACCGTTGCCAAAACCTACAACCTGAGCTACAAATATTATCAACAATTTCTAGTCCAATAGTTTCCAGAACCCATACTGTAGTTCTCTATTTTTAAAGAAATTAGGATCTTGTATGCCTTGTATCAATGTACTTTCTATTTTTATTATTATTTAGATCAGAGAGAATCAGCTAGCTGTAGTTGTTGGATTCCAACTCTCACTACTCCAAGCCAACAAGGGGAATGGGAGTTGTAGTGTAACAAGATTTCTATGCCTATAGGTTGCCTGTTTGTAAGTTAAATATCAAAAAACAACCTTACCTTTGTACTCTTCAAAACAAGTACATTCATGGTGCCACACAAAAACAATTATAGTAGTATATTTCTTCTGTTGTTTAAATTCTCACAGATATTCAACTGCCCCCATGTTCACTTACAAGAAGACGCCACCTATACTCCAAGTTCCAGTGTTCAGTGGGAAAGTCTTTGTCATAACAAGCATTAAGAATATTATTCTTCTCTATTTAAATGTTCAAGGTCTTTCTCTATATTTTTGAGATGCTTCCAGTTTACCCTTTTAAAGTTTTTCACTTTTTTCCTACTTTCTCTCTCCTGGCTTGTTGCCTTCTTATTTCCTCGTGTTCTAAACTCTTACATATGAGATGATGAATCTTATATTCAGTTATCCACAAACAGTTACAAGTTATTTAAGAAATGTGGTGCAGAAAGAATGGACAATGACTTCTATCAGAGTGAGGAAAGGGAAGAACAACATGCACAAACGGAAAATGCAATCCTGCCGATCTCTTATTATAAACACTATGCACAGCCAGAGCTTACATACCACTGCCTGATGAAAGAAACTTCAGAGAAATCAGGAACTGGGTGTAATGCAGTGTTTAAGAACACAAAAGATGGAACAAAATCCTTTGTTAAAATCTCATTAAGACACAATTTATCTAGGAAGCTTTAAGAAGTCTCAACTAGGACTCACATAATAGCCTATATTACAGTTATATTCCTAACTTTTAGGATTACCAAATACATACCGTCTATGAATTTCTTAGACAATGTAGAATAAAAACAGTATGAACATCAGATATATGGGCATTGGGTGTTAATATAAGGACCATTTACAAAGACACCAAAGTTTGCAGTTATATCTACATATGTCTTAAAGCAGAGGTCCCCAACCTTTTGGGCACTAGGGACCAGTCCCACAGAGAGGTTTTTCTGCAGACTGGAGGGTGCGTGGTTTTGTGTGCTGCCTGCATCCCGCGGATGGGGCTTTGCTTGTTCGTGTGGACCGTTTGCTGGCATGCCGCGGCCCGGTACTGGTCCACGGACCGGGGGTTGGGGACCCCTGTCTTAAAGAACGAACAGATTTCTGTCTAACCAAAGATCGTATACCTTCAATTGTCTTTACCATTTAGTGAAGAAACATTTTGGACCACAGCTTTAAACAATTAAATTATATAATGAAGTAAAAGTTAGCAGCTGAGATTAGATGCATGTTCTGAATTTCAGTGTGTATTTTCAGGGTGATCTAGAGTGCTGGGGGCTTACAAATAAGTCATATCTTCTATGTTCTACAACCATTTGTCTGAAATGGTATACGGTATAGGACGGGGTAGGCAACCTTGGCTCTTTTATGACTCGTGGACTTCAACTCCCAGAATTCCACGAGTCATAAAAGAGCCAAGGTTGCCTACCCCTGGTATAGGATCTCGTGCTTGAGCAGGGGATTGGACTAGAAGACTTCCAAGGTCCCTTCCAACTCTATTATTCTATGTTCTATGACCAGACTTGCACAAACTAAATGGAAGCACTGTTACAAGCATGGATCTTTCCTGCTAGCTAGTGTCTTTCAGCATAGCATGTAGTACAGGTAGTCCTCGACTTACAACAGTTCATTTAGTGACCAAAGTTACAATGGCACCGAAAATAGTGACTTATGACAGTTTTTCACATGACCGTAGCAGCATCCCCATAGACACATGATCAAAATTCAGATGGTTGGCAACTGGTTCATCTTTATGACGGCTGCACTGTCCCGGGGTCATGTGAGCACCTTTTGCGACCTTCTGGCAAGCAAAGTCAAGGGGGAAGCCAGATTCACTTAACAACCGTGTTACTAACAAATGCAATGATTCACTTAACAACTGTGGCAAGTGAAGTCATACAATGGGGCAAACTCACTTAATAAATGTTTCACTTAGCAAACTAAATTTTGGGTTCGATTGTGGTTGTAGCTCAGTGATTACCTGTAGTGTATTAACGGCCTTTGGGGAATGTGTGTTAATGCACTTCAGTAGTTTTACTTGTTATTTTACATGTATAACATTTCAGAATAGAAAGTGTTTCATTTAAAGGTGACAGACAAGCTAAAATTGACCAATCTGATACGGAATACAGTAGTATTCAATTCAGTACAGTACTGAGGTAGTCCTCAACTTTGGACCAGTTGCTTAGCGACCGAATGAAGTTACAAAAGTTCCAAAAAAGATACTTACAACTCAGGTTCAAAATTTTAATAGCTCCCCCCCCTGCCCCCAGTCACATTTCGGGCACTTGGCAATTGGGCTGCATTTATGGCTGTTTGCAGGATCACACGGTCATATAATGGCATTTACTGTTTTTATTTATTTATTTATTTATTTTATTGCATTTATATACCGCCCTTTCCCTGAGGACTCAGGGCGGTTTACAGGGAGTTAAAAATCAAACATACAAAAGTTAAAAGCCAAGTTAAAAAATATTAAATCAACCCTGTGCTATGTAAAACCAATATTTACTTCTGGTTTCCAGCAAAATAACACGTATTGCAAACAATGGATTTGCTAAATGACTATGGATTTGTTTAATGACCAGGTGGTTTACTTAATGAGCACTACAAACAAATGTCATAAAACTGGATGACCCACTTAACAACCTGTATTAATAAAACCTAAGTCAACAATGTATGAAAAAAATCATACATCTTTTACTGGCATATATATTTCCCTAACACAAGTGAAATTACTGATTTCATTCATGAGGGAAGTTGCACATTATAACTGAACTCTATGGTACTGCAAAGTTTGAGAGTCTGTACAGTGATCTTTTGATGTGCAATTCATTGTGGAAATATTATTTAGCATTTTGACACCATGGCCTAGATATATCTTAGCTCTCTTTATTTTTTCTTTAAATCAGAATGGTCCATCTTGCCAGAAATGCTTGAAAGAAAAGCACAATTGTCTAGCAATGTGACTATTCTACAGCTGGGGGGGGGGGAAATGTAACTTTACTAGTTACAATGAAACCCATTCCAACCTATTCCTTCTGTCCACCCGTTATTTGATCATACTGTATGTACATACCAGAAAATCAGAATATAAGTCTACTTTATGTCTTCCCTTATCTCTCTCTCTCTCTCTCTCTCTCTCTCTCTCTCTCTCTCTCTCTCTCTCTCTGTGTGTGTGTGTGTGTGTGTAGGTTTATGATCAACTCACAATCAAGAGTTTTTCTAAAACAATACCTTCCTTTATGCCATTTGAAAACAGATTCTGAAGAGGGAGAAGTAGTATATGCAGCATCCACTATCATGATAATGAATAAAGTTCAAAGCAATGTTTTTGAAGAAAAAAATATTTTACATATTAAATCTACCTTAGTTGATTCCACAGTAACTTTAAAAGAATAAAAAAGAAATCAATACTACTATAACAAAATAGCAAAAGCAATACTCTACAACTGAAAGCATTTGGAAATTTCAGAATTCAATTTAAGGATACATATTTAGGCCTATAAAATTTCTGCAGGCATATTCCTAACTAGGATTATTGTCAGAATAAAATAAAGCGAGCATATGATTGAAGAAAGGCTGGGACAAGTAGCAGGTTAAGTATACGTAGGCTCAAGTATACCCTATTGTGATTCACCCAGCGATATGAAACAAACAAGTGTCACTGCTAGGTTGCAGTTTCAGGAGCAACTAAGATCAAAATGTAATAGCTTGATGCATAATTTGGACTATGTCTGAACACAACCCAAGTTTCTGAAATCTAACCCCAACAGCCATTAGATGATTCCAGCTTAGTTGTATGATTCTAGATTTCAGAAAAATGTCAACAACTTCCAGCACAAAACATTTAACCTAGACCCTTTAATGCCCACTATATCCCCACCTGTTTCTTAAGTCTTTAAATCATCAAAGAAATTTTAAACTCACTGTATAACTGTTTCACTGTTGAGGCATATTCTTAATTATAGATTTGATATTACTTAATTCCATTGTAGGGAGGGCAGAGTATGCTTACTTCCACTAAAAAACAATAATCTTTTTTTTTAAACAATATTAGAATAGTTACATCATTCACATTTAATACTCTGGCTTCTATTAGAAAGAATACACTGATAGCATATTGTCCTGCTTAAAAACTAAACAACAGACAAGCAAGCTGACAATTTAACCAAAGTTCAAGCCTCACAAGGTCTAAAACAAATTGCCTGGCATAAAAATACAAGAACTTTTCCAAGCCCTAAAAACAGCTTAGAGCTAAGCATTTAACCCACAAGGGCCTGTGGATTGTTTCAATATATGATCTATGTCCTCTACTGCAGGGGTCTTCAAACTTGGTCCTTTTATGACTTGTGGACTTAACTCCCAGAATTCCTCAGCCATCGTGCCTGGCCGTATATAGCAGAACTATCAGTTTAGAGCAGATTAAGTTTTCAGAAGCAAATGGAATAAAACTAACATAGCAATTATCAACTTTTTTGTCCCTCATGTTTCATATCCTGGAGGATTACAGTGCTAATAAAACCTTTTGTTGACTTCAATTTAGAGAAACTATAGATCGTGAAACTCTACACACACACACACACACAAAACCCCTTGGTAAAGTAACTGGAACCTACACAAACCATTATTTCAAGAAAGATTAAAATCCCTGACAGTTTGGACCCCATTACAGCTGCTTCAAGAAAGAAGCGAAGTATAGCAATGGGCAACCCAAAACATTCCTAATGATCCTAGTCAGTTTCATACCACTTTACAGGAGTTCTCTCTTCCACCTAAATGAATGTGAAGTCATGAAAGAAGTAGAGATACTGCAGAACCATAGTTGGATACACACAGAAGAGCCTTTAGGCTTGGTGGACTCCTCCTTTCTTCCAGCACTCTCCCTCCTTCAAAAGGATCCCTTGGAAACTAAAAGAGGGAATGAGTGTCTGTTTCCACTGGGGAAGGGAATTTGGGACAATTCACAATTATCTTTAAACTGTCAGCTATGTTAGCTTGGTTCATTTTTTTCACATAGCTCCTTATCCTTATTCTATTTTTTTATGGATTTTAAACTGTTGATTAGAAATACTTCTCCAATGACAAAATAATCAAAATTGTCTCCCAGTATCTTAGCAATACAATTATTATGGTATAAACACAAACACTTACTCCTATGTAAACAAGGTACCTTACTGTGGATTTCCCCCGTTTCAGTCAAGATAATAGGATGATGGACAGTATGGAAGATGACAAGTTTAGCAAGAGGAGGAAGGAAGAATCAATATCCCTTTGTTCTGTTGTGCACTTCAGTTCTAACAGGAAGACTCCAAAAATGCAATTAAAAAGCAAATTTCCTAATGTCCTTTATAGCAGATGATAAGAGTAAATGTTGTTAGACTTGACCGTTCAGCCCTTTTATGTGACCCACAGAACTTGCTTTGATCAACTAAACATAATCCAGGGAATCTTCAAAGCCAAGCCTCCATTAACTGTCCATTTATTTAACAATTTTCCTGAAATGAATTTGTATAGCTTCATACAGAAATTTCCCATAGCTTGTTGAGAAATACCACAACAATTCTTTAGAGGTATTCCTTCATGCCATAATAATGCTGCAAAATAAATAGTAGTTTTCAGATTATAACAAATATTTATGAGTTATTAAGAGCACGAGGTGATCAATTAAGCTACTTAAATCTATAAGAAAGTTTTCTTACTAGGATGCAGAATCATTAAGCTGATATTCTCTTGATCTGCTGAAACATGCTTGAACTCCTGGATCTCTCCATAGCCGTTTAATCACTCCTGCTAACTCAGGAGTCATAACTCCTTCCTCTGCACTTCCAGCCAGTACAAACAACTGGCGGGCATCATCCTCAAAAAAAAATAATAATAATAATAATTAAATATTGCTGTGGTCATTTGCAATGGCATAATATGCTGCTGAACTGCCAATATCAGAAGTGCTATTTAGGTAAAATATAAAATTATCGGAAACATTATCTACTAGCTACCAAAAATGTCCTTTTTACCCCTTTCTCTGTAAAGCTTCCCACGGGAATAACCAAGTAATACTGAAGAACTCATTATTCGAGGCATAATTTTATATAAAGGATTAGAATCACCAAGAAAATGATAGTTGTGATGTGTATCATTCAAGTTACTACTCAAGTACAAAATTGTCACAACCTATCATTACCATAAACCTTTAAAAAAAACTCTCTTATACAAAAATTGATTCAGTGTCTCTGGAGTGCATTTTCTTGCCAAAGTGCAAAAAGGCACATTGCCAGAAATTATATAACTGACAAACATGGTATATGTATATGGACTACCTAGGAAATTAAGCTATAAGGACAATTAAAACAATATTAACAGTAGATTAAGAAACACAGAATACATTAAAAAGTTAATTTAAAATGTGCAAATAAAGTTTTTCCTAATACCTGTAAGAAAGTAGTTAATAAGTTTCCAAGTGTACAACATTCCTTATGTAGGGACAATAATGAGAAGGTCTTATTTACTTTCAATACTTGTCAAAAATTTCTTGGTGCATGATCACATTCCACAACATTTTCATGTCTCCCAAGAAAATTATAATAATTGCAACTAAATTTTCAAAGCAGATTATCCCCAACTTTTGTGTGTTATATCAGGTGCCTGCCAAAACTGTCTTTTTATTTATTTTTGAACTCTAATATTGTATACAAAACAACTATATATACTCACAGCTCTGGCAATTTCTCCAAAGTCAATCTTTAGTCTTCCCATTGCTCTTATTATTGCAATGATCGATTGAATTGTATTGCTGTAGACAACTACTCTGTACTGCTTGCATTCTTCCTCTGAGTAGCCATCCTCATGAATGATTCTGGAGAAAAACAGAATTAAACATAATCTTTTACTTATGACCAGTCACTTAATAACCATTCAGAGTTATGATGTACTCAAAAAAATGTACTTATGATGATCCTCAAAGTAATAACCATCCTTGTGGTCATTTGATTTGCATTTTGGGTGCTTGCCAGTTGGATAAATTGAATTTGAACTTATGATCCTGTGATTGATCTATCTATCTATCTATCTATCTATCTATCTATCTATCTATCTATCAAATTTAGATGTCACTCATCTCGCAATGTGAGGTGACACTGAGCATAATAAAACATAATAAAACATGGAAATAAGAACAATTATAACATATAAAAACCGGTGAAGCAGTTATTCACTTAATATCACTTGATTTGCTTAATTACTGCGGTGACCTGCGGTGACCATCATAAAAACAGTCACAGAATTGAGTCCAGTCATGAAGTGACTTTGGGATTCATGGCTAAATGGATTATGACAGTAATTTTTATTTTTATTTTATTTTATTTTATTAAATTTATATACCGCCCTTTCCCGAAGGACTCAGGGCGGTTTACAGGGTATTTAAAACAACCAGTACAAAAGTTAAAAACAAATTTAAAAAGATTAAATCATCCCTAAAATTAAAACACCAGTTAAAAATTCTCAGCCTGGGCCGGAGAGCTCAAAGAGCCAGGTCTTCAGGTCCCAGCGAAATGTGCGAAGGTCGGGGGCAGTCCTAATCTACATGTCACAGGATTGCCATATGACATGTGTTTTGACCATGCAATTTCAACCATCCTTACTAGCGTGGGCATGTTACAATGACAACAGCGATAGACAAACATACTTGAAGAATACCAGGTTGGAGAAGATTGTTATTTGGATATGTAAGAGGAAATAACCCTCTTGACCTCTCGTAGGATTCTTGGAGAATGGTCAAATAAATAATGACTACATTTAAACCTTTGCATCTACATGGCAGAGAGTATGGTTACTTGAGGGACTGTCTATCTCCCATAGTATCTGCCTAGCCAATTAGATCAAGCAGGCTTGGTGCACTTCAGGTTCCCTTGATTATACAATACCATTTATCAGGACCCCTGAAAGGTGTCTTCTCTATAGTATCTGACCTTTGGAATCAGTCCCCCCCCCATGACCCCACTCTGGTATTTTGAAGGACTTGAAGATCTGGCTTTTCACCCAAGCCTTTGGTGAGGATAAGCTCAGTTGGGCTGTGTGGATCTGTTCCTTTTTCATTCCAGCTTTTGTCATATTTGCCATCTTTTCTTTATTATTGTCTATTCCCCCTCCCTCCCTCCCTCCCTCCCTCCCTCCCTCCCTCCTTCTTTCTTTCTCTTGTGAACTGCACAAAGTCATTGGGAGTCAGGTATATAAATCTTACAAATACGTTTAATACTTTACTTTGATTTCAGTTATTTAAAATGATAGCTTTTTATTGTCTTTTTTTCTATTCAACTCATATGACCTCTGAAAAGTTAAGGCTTTGAGCCAACCAGAAATATTTGGTACATGCTATGTAATAGTGAAGCTGCATCTAAAAAATAAAAAAGGGAGGGGGGCTTGCACAAACAGAAGTACCTTTTGTTTACGTAATAACCTCACCCAATCCAGTGAGATCCCAGTTTGCATATTTTATACTGTATACATTATAGTTCAGGTACTGTACAAGGAGGAAAAAGGCTCTTTCATATGTAGGCGCTATGCTTCAATTCAAATGAATTGTGTCAATATCATATATTGCATATTTTACTTACTTCATCTGCTTCACTATGGTACTTTTACCAGATTCTCCAGCACCTGAAAGGACAAAGAAAAACTGAGATTATTTGATGTATCGTCTGAGCAAAAGTGATTTTTCCTCTACTAGTCGATGGATCCAGAAGCATCAAAGCACTAGATATAATTTAAGCAATTACACATCTAAAGAACAATCATAAGTAATCTACTGACAGTTTACACTGAAGAATTCTACTTATTCTCCCACTATACAGCCATTAGAAGTGTGAATTACAGACTGGAAAATCTGAGAGGATATGATTTCAGTCAAAGGCAAAATCTGTCTCTATTCGTATTTTGTGGAATGCAAAAATTAAAAAAAAAGACAAAATTGGCCTCTCCAGAAAAGGACACACTTCCTCACTGGTTTGTTATGTATATATGGGAAATGATTGTGTCAACATCGTAGCTAGCTACCAATATAGTTAGTAAAGGCAGTAGAAGTAAGCTTGCATAACAAGTAACAATGTCATAGATATATGCAGATCACTCAAAAAGTGGCATTCAAATACTTGCCTCCTTCCCATTCTTAAAAACAGTTAAAGGTTCAGCGTCTGTAAGGATTAACCTTTAAGACTTAATCTGACTCCCATTTACTCCTTAACAAAGGACTTAAATCTGCCTTAGTGAAGCTGATTTTTTTAAAAAAACAAAAACAAAAACCAGTTTGACCCAAGAGTACATATGGACTGGTCAAATTTGAGTCAGATTACTGAAAGCCGAGTTAAATTTCTAGCTATTTCAACAGAGCAGCATAGGTTTGTACTACTGATTAATGCAAGAGAAGGTAAAATGAAGGTTTATGCTTGATCACCTTAAAAGAAGTTGAGCTGAGAAACTGAATGAAGTTCATAGCAACATTATCTGTGCCATCTTAAAAGAGTTCTGATAAGCAAAGTTAAGGAGATAGTACATTACATACAGTAGCTACATAAGACAATGCCAGAACTCACCACACTTCTAAATTCCTCAATTAGCACTGCCAATATATGAAAGTGAAATTGTACCACCTAATATGATCATGTACCAACGCAGAAGCAGAACAATACAGTAATCAAATCTGCAAAGCACTTTATAAGCACCTGATACAACTCACCACTAAAGTTGGTCTCCATTTTGATTTGTGAATCAGGAATGATATGTTCATGGAATGAAGCCTCATTTAAGCTTTGCACAACCCTAATAACTACTTAATTCATCACACACACACACACACACACACACACACACACACTGCTATCATTCTTTACTGGAGTAATCATGTTTTAAATCAATTTGAAATAAAAAAACCCTCCAACAGCTTTCACATCTCACTGCCAAAGAGAGAGAATTGGAGATCCAAATCCCTAAATATCTTTGTCAGATTCCAGATAGATCTAACAAGTATTTCTTGTTTGAACATAGGTTCTTTATGTGTCATATTAGTTATGGGTTTTCAGACTCTCAAGCCACATAACTAACACACATATGCAATGCAAATAAGGAAGGAGGAATATAGTGGGCTTGGGGTTTAATTAATTCATTTTCTTCTGATATGAATCAACGGAAGGGAAGAAAAATCACCTTCTATTCTGCAACCGACAAACTGGAAATATTTCTTCCTTTGATCCCTTTCTCTACTTCTCCTTAGATTTACTCTGAATATCATATACATCTACATCATCATCATCATCATCATCTTTAGCCATTGTCTATCCTCTGCAGAATGAAGGCTTCTTCTGCATGTTTCCAAACAATACGGTTCTGAGCTTTCTTTCATCAATTGGGCCCTCAATACTTGCTGATGTCGTCAATCCATCTTGTTTTAGATTTCCTTTGTGAACACTTTTTATCAAGTGGTATCTATTCTATGACTGCCAGGGGTAGGCAACCTCGGCTCTTTTATGACTCATGGACTTCAACTCTCAGAATTCCTCAGCCAGCTATGCTGACTGAGGAATTCTGGGAGTTGAAGTCCATGAGTCATAAAAGAGCTGAGGTAGCCTACCCCTGGCCTAGGCCCACCTGCCATCAGGTCTTCTATGTGACCAGCTCATTTCCATTATATATTAAATAGTAAATTGTACCACAAGCATATTTTTACATTGTGTATTTGTCGGTGGGTTCTCAAGTATTACAACACTGGAATTAAAGTAACTGAAGCCTATTATGTATCAACAATATACGGTATCCTTTTTGCTGCTGAGAATATAACAAATTAATTTGTTAGGTGAGCTTGGTATTATTCCAATTATTTCAGTGCTTTAGCTTTACAAAAAACAGGAATCCTGTGAGTTCTGTAAACTGAAAAAGGGTATGTAAGACCTCCCAGATTTCATAGAGCAGCTCAGATTTCCACTCAAAAGAGTCACTAAGTTAACAGAAAAGCCCAAGAGTATTTAAACATCTGCCTACATCTAACAGCTTCCATATACAGACTCATATCTTACTATTAAGAAACAATCCCTTCATCATCCAGTGCAGATTTGGGAAAAGGAAAGCTACAATTGGAAAATACAATCACTCAAAATTATATTATTCCCTATTCTATAATGGAAGATTCCATTCTTCGATCCTAGCTAGATCAAAGAAACTCCCATTATTAGAGAGAAATATTATTTGGAAACAGTTCCAACTATTCTAATCACCACCTCAATTTTTTGGGAACTGCCCCCTGTTGAACTTTAGTCCACTTCATCCCTTCTATGCTTTAGGACAGGGGTAGGCAACCTTGGCTCTTTTATGACTCATGGACATCAACTCCCAGAATTCCTCAGCCAGCACAGCTGGCTGAGGAATTCTGGGAGTTGAAGTCCACAAGTCATAAAAGAGCCAAGGTTGCCTACCCCTGCTTTAGGACATGTATAAAAACCTTCCTCTTCCAGCTGGCAAAAAGGAAAGCACTTTACAGGATGCAAGTAGTGGAGGCTGCGATGGGTGTGGATCTTTAAAATTATTCATATTAATCACCTAAAACCTTTGGGGAATGGGACATACCAATATCATAAATAATTATCTTTCACTAAGGCTTGAAGTGGAGATGCATAAAATCTCAGGCAGTTAATAGAAAATAATCTCTCTATTACAACAAAATAATGAATTGGGCAGCCTATAAAATTAATAAACAAATAACTTAGTTCTTAGAATTAGATATATTTAACCCGAAACCTTATTTCTTGGAATGATAATTAGTTGTAGTAATCTTGTTTCTTTTTATGTACTGTTTCCTAAGAAAAACTTCAAGTAATGTTGGCTCAATATAATATTTAATGGTGTACCTATATTATAGTAAGATAACAAAATGTATATATGTATAATGTTATTATATATTGAATTATATAATTCAGTATACTGAATTACCAATGGACAGCTTTGCTAAGTAGGCTTCTCTCAAAATCCTCACAGGACAATCATATATATGTCTATTCAGAAATAGCTGCCTCCTTCAATTCCCAAGTCAGAGGATGAACAGAGTGTTTAAAAAGTTATTATTATTTCACAGGATTGCATCTATTACAGTTATAAACTAGAGGCAGGATGAAGCAGGAAGTATAGTGTAGCTTAGCTTTCTAGCTCCTGTGTTATCTTATTACACAATTCTTCCACTGCAGCAGGATTCTTAATACCTACTATTTGAGCAAAGGGAGAGGTCATTATAGTGTAACATACACCCACTCATCCAAATCTGTACATACGGATGTAAACTGTACATCTTGAACTGTAAGTTTAAATGTAAACTTTAAACTGAATATACTGATGTAAAACAAAGAATTATAAACAACATAAAAACACATGAAGATATTAATTCTGAAAGTATACAGTATTGAATGCATGCTATGCAATATTTTAGAACCAAATATTGCTACTTGTTTACATACTTTAGACTCTCCTGGGAGTAATAATCTAACAATTACATTTTCCCACAGGGAAAAAAGGTTGTCTCTTAAGTATGTTATACAAACCAAGTAAATCCAGTCCTGGATTGGGGTATGGGGATTAGAGTTTGCATGTATTTCATCATTATAATCTTTTGTTTCAGGATCGATTCTCAGCTGTGATGCTTCTGAATCACTTCTAATTACACTTCTAATATTCCAGTGCAATTTTCCAGGACATAACATGGGCAAAACAAAACAGAAAAAAAGCAGCGGACAGGGAAAACGTTAAATAATTTCTCTCATACTGCCACTTTTCAACTCCATTGCTAAGCCATTACAGCAGTTAAAGTTACATCACTCCAGATGAACTGAAAATATGCAGTTCTTGTACTGTTTGTAAGTTCCACCTCAAAAAGGAATAAAGGTATTATCTCTCAATGAGCAGCAAATTTTCTTTAATAAGAACAATTATATAAGGGGTAAATTGTCACTTTAGGGAAAGTATGCTGACTTTAACTTTGTTTCTCC
The DNA here is from genome assembly GCF_964194415.1 of Vipera berus. Lineage (NCBI taxonomy): Eukaryota > Metazoa > Chordata > Lepidosauria > Squamata > Viperidae > Vipera > Vipera berus. The sequence goes on along the minus strand of NC_138204.1, from coordinate 53,735,846 downwards.
ATTCTTTTAACACAATTAAGTACTATTACTACTCAATATCATCAAAAATATTGTAACTGCAAGAGTTTTATTACAAGCAATAATAAATGTCTTTTTAACTACAAATAGCTCTGGGCCTTCATATATATGCGGAGTATGGCATCTCAATTTTTCTCTAACCCCCTTAATCGCTCTGTTCTGTGACTAGGAGGGAGGCAGTCTTAGAACTGAGGATTTGGCAGCAATCCAAGCTTCTGTCCAATTGCCTCATTGATTGGGAAATCTGGGGGCAGTTCTCCGAAGTTTTCAGATGGATCTGGGCCAGTTTTGAACTCAACCTTTCCTCTTCCGTTCAGCTTCTGGTTACTTAATGTTCTGACAGTCAGATTCTGAGCCCCTTTATAGAATATGTTTCCAATATTATGTTGGGTTAGAGAGAAAAACAAGGTACGTAAATGCATACAGCGCAAGGCTTCTGGGTTCTTTCCAATTCCTATATGCCTGAGAATTGGTTTGTGTGCAGGCACATGTACACATATTTTTTTTTCTTCAGGGATTAATCAAGATGTTTATAAATACTGCCTGCACCTGGGTGTATATGCGTATATAAAAGACAGGTGCAACACACAATTCCTTTGTACATATATGTGTGTGTTTCTACATAAAGAAGCACAGGGCGGATTGTATAGACTCTAATCTAGATCACACTACTAGGATGGGATGGGGGCATAGAATGGAACAGACAGCAGTATTTGACATTGTTGCCTTTCCCATAAGTTGCACTGGGGAAATGTTGTTTCTATGCAGGCTCCTGCCCAATTAATTTGGGTGGCTTCTCTTACCATACCAAATTTGGTCCTATTCAGTTTTGTTTTTAGAAAATTATCTAAACCGACAGAACAAACTGACAGACTTAAGAACAACTGCAACACTCTGACACACATAGGCCTAATATATGTTGTCTCTTGCAAAATTCAGTTAGATAAACAGAAATGGACAGATCTATTTTGACTGGAATTAAATAAGACTTAAAAGTACTCTGGCTCAACTGGGTCAGTGGATTGTAGGGTTTCTCCAAATTACAGTAAGAAAGGGAATTTAAAAATAATAAACATTAAGTGAAGCAGGTAGATCAAAACAACTGCTCTCACATATCCAGGCGCTTTATGTAATAGGAAAATCACAAAACAATACACGTCAGCCAATTTGAATGGTTCTCCACAACAGTGTTTTTCCTGGAAGGTTTCAATAATGGAACAAAAGAACAATAGACATGTTGTCTAATGCAGAAAAGAACATACTGAGAGGAATAGAGGAGGGGTAACAGCAGCATTCCTTGAAATCTTTTTGTTTTCTCACTTTGTCAGGAAAATTGACAAGACTCCAAGGCCTACATAAAAAGAGTGAACGTTGGATTTTATTTTAGCATCCACACAAAGTATCATACTCTTTCAGGCAGTTATTATTATACAGCACTATACCAATAGGCAGCAACTCATTTATACATACCCAAGGACAAAGTTAATTTTATATTTATTTAGTAGTTTTCATTGAATATAGACAGGATTATTGTTTGCGGGGAAATATGCAGTTTTTATATGACTTAAAAGAAAGAGAAAAATATAACTGATTCAATACTTTATGTAACTGCTTCCAGAATAATCTTCACAACAAAAAGCACAAAGTGGTCACAGCATGTGTAGAAAAGCTTGCTTTCCCACCACTTCTGAAGAGAATAAAACTGCAACCAACATACAGAACAAGGACTATGATAGAAGTATAATCATAAAATATTCCGACATTTTTCTAGTGAAGGGGGCATTGTATTTTTGTTTACTACCGTGATATCACTTTTAATATTTTTTTTCTTGGTTAACCCATCAAGATTGATTTTTCAATTACATATTTCTCAAAGTTTTTGCCAAGCTATTTTTATAACATAGAAAACAGTAGTGATCATTATCCAGCAAACTAACAAAGATATCTGCAAAATAATAAAAGCTGTATTGAGAATTATGTAATAAACTTTTATTCTTCTTGGATTTGCAGGATTTCTCCTTTCTTTTAAGGGAAGCAGAGTGTCAACGCTGTGACAAACTGAACTGAAGCCATTTTTCATTTTGTCTTCATTGCCACATTTTAGTTTAGAGATTTTAGATAAAGGAGGGAGAGGGGGGATGTTAAGTTTCTCAGTTAGCCATAACAATACTTCTGTATGAGAACCAAGGTCAGTCCTGATAAAGAGTTTTTGGTGGACTGAGAAGCTGGGAGGAGAGCCTGTGTTTTGAAATAATTGGTGAATGTGATTTATGACAGCAATTTGGGGTGAGAATTGCAACTTGATACTTTGTAGCCTAAGGGAGGGGATTTTAGTCTTGGGTTCACCTTTGTATGTGCCGATATCTAGTTTCCTAAATAAAATGTTCTTTAAGGAAGAAATCCTTGCCTTGAAGTTCTTTTAAATGGTTTCATCTATCAGAACCATGACATAGCCATTTTATGTTGTTTGAAATTTAAAACAATAGAGTAAAACAGTTGACCGCAATTTTGGGGGCACCAGGGACCGGTTCTGTGGAGAGGTTTTTCCGCGGACCAGAGGGGGCATGGTTTTGTGTACTGTCTGCATCCCTTGGATGGGGCATCGCTTGTTTGTGCAGCCCAGTTTCTGGCATGCCGCAGACCGGTGCCAGTCCATGGACCAGGGGCTGGGGACCCCTGAATTAAAATACATTTGGTGTTGTGTAACAACCCTAAAAGATGGCATCAAAACTGTAACATGTATTGAAAAAAATGTCTATTTTTGTTAATCTTAAATCCACTACCTAGAATAGGACCGAAAACCTGACGCCCTCAAATTGTTTGGGCCCCATTTTCCAAAAGATACTTACAAGACTGCCTACTCCAACCAGAAATAACCTGTCCTGGCAGAAGGTATCGATACTGAAAAGGAGTAGGCCAAGGCCACAAAGCACTATTTATTGACTATAGTCCTGGTTTATGTTACCCTTTATCCCCAAATTAAAATTGCCCCTTCTTTAGCAGCATTCTGGTAGATATAAGGACTGAGTTCTTCTGGAGGACAACTGCCATAGTTGTCCTCCAGAAGAAGCTACTAAACTTGCCATAGATTGCTATTATTGCCATCTGCTGTGGTTATTCTTATTGTGTTAAATTTTGAGGATGGCTCCAATAGAATTGTTACTATTATTGCTACGGTTTAACGGGTTTACATTATTACTATTGATATTTAAGTACTGGCTTCTTATAAACCACCAGGAGTCCTTGGCAGATTTAGTGGTATACTAGACAATGTGTAACCTGTTGGATCATCCTCTGAGAGCTATTTCCTTATTAAACAGAGAAAGAGAATCCTATGAGTGGATTGCTATTGTTTTGGTTTTAAAATTAAAGAAGAAACCTTCATTTTATTAAAGAAGAAAGATGCATAGCAAGACAAATGCAGATGCTTTTCTTTTAACAATGGATTTTTTTGATGACAGCATTTGTGGTTGATCTCCCATTCTTTAAAAATGATCTAACGTTTTCACTTCTTTCTTCTTGGCTTAAAGTGACATACCATACTGACCATGCTGAAATACTGGTTTTTCCAAATAAACCAGCACATTCTCCACAGTTTGTCCTCACATTTTATGTATAGTGAGAGCAAAGCATGGCTGAAGGATGGCATCCTCACCTTCTGATAAATTAAGTGTAATTCTTGGAATCGTGACAATATCACTCTTGAATGCACTAATCTTTACCTTTGCTATAACATGATACTTGTGAAATTCTTCTGTGATCATCCAGGTTCCATTGCAAAACCTTGGAAGATCCAAGTTCCTTATTAAAATGATGGGAGATCTTGTTTCCAGTTCTGGTTTTATATGGTGGCAATCCAGAAAGCTCAGTTGTATCAAGGAATTCTGCTGAAAAATGAGTAGCATTAGCTCCTACATTGACAGCATTAAAGAAACAATATTCTTTCAACATTCCAGGGAACTATCTCATCCATGTGGAATTGTTATTTTCCTAACATTTCATTAAGAGGACCAAAGATAGAGTTTTTTGTGAATATTTCTACAGGAATGTCAAAAGTTGAGTGGATAAAATTAATACATTCTTCCATACCAGAACCATACATTCAGGTCATTCTACAGGTAGTCCTCAACTTGCAACTCAATTGAGCTTGAAATTGTGGTTGTAAGCCACTGAGGTCATAGGTTGAGGCAGCATACGACTGGACCACATTTTTCAACATTTCACCATTTTCAACATTTTTTCCTATGGTCAGTAAGCAAATCCATTTTCGCCAGTGGGCATTTTTTTTCTAGAAACCAGAAGTAAATGTCCAAAACTGGCAAAAAATATTACAAGTCATGGTCACATAATAGGAGGCTACAAATGACTGTACAGGTGAGCCAGCTGCCAAGCACCCAAAATGTGACCACATGGCCACAATGGAAGAATGGCTGTTGCAACTTCAAAAACTGATCATAGGTAACCCTGGGGCGGTCCTTCATAACTTCAAAAAGGTGCTAAGGTGTAAGCCAAATATACTTGTATTTCATCATTTTGATTTTTGTCTTCTCCCATATCCAATATAAATTTAGAATATCTTTGTTCTCACACATATATTTTTCTTCAGCTGAAACTTGACAAAGCTTCTTCATAAGTATGACTTTTTTTGGTGCATGAATTCTCCACCTCAGCATCATCATTTCCTCTTTTCACAACTGGCAGAAGCTGACAGAAATCACAACAAATGGTTAAAGTTCACCCAAAGACCTAATTCTTGCCACATATATTGTGAAGAGCCCAGCCTATGGTTTCAAAGCTCTCCCTCCTGACCATGGGGCTCTCATCCTAGACATTAAGTCTCACGTGTTAAAGCAAACTTGCAGTATTGGAGGTTTTTTCAATGTTAAAAAGGGCATTTTCATTTACTTGGAGGAGTATCTTGAACCATGAATGTGCTGTCCTACCAGCATGCATCAAAGTTGCTACAATAATGGATTACTATAGCAATAACAATTATCCAGAGGTTGCAAACTGCCAGTTTCTCCCAGGAAACAGGAATGCACAACAGTGAAGGCAGACTTTGACATCATCAGAAATATTACAATAGGCAAGCCATGAATTTTGCCTCACTCTTTCTCTGTTAAGGTCTTGCTGCTGAAGGAGGGTATTGTCATGTTGAGGACCTCTTACACTAATTAGCATTTACCACATTTTCTCAAGTTGATCTTCTTTGTCCTCCTCCATCTTTTTTATTCTGTACCTTTCCTTGTGATTCTAGAGAGGTGCAGCCCTTTCCTTCCTCCATTCCTTTATCTCTCCTCCTCCTTGCTGCACCCCACTTACTTTTGTTATCATCTCTTGACCATGATACCCACCCTCTCTCTGCACATGGAATAATTACGTTATTTTAATGTGCTTTTTAAAGCCATAACGTTGCGCGTTGCCGTTCTCACCTCAGAACAGTTTATAGAATGCCTGATAAGCTTCTTCAGTGTGCTGTGGGAAACTGTCAAGGGACATTTTTTAAAAAGGATCATGTGTCCTCCTGGGGGCTAGGGTGAATCTGCTCTACATGATCTCTAGCAGCCAAAAGAGGAGTTAGGCTACACTCAATTTCAGAATAGAAACAGTAAACAAAAAACAAAAAACAGGATGAACAAAGGCCAAAGTATAATGGCTAATGTATTTGACTGACACCAGAGAGATCTGGTTTCTATTCCATTCTGCTGCCAAGGCGGTCACTTGGTGACTTTTAGCTCAACCTACCTCAGAGGTGGTTACAAAGAAATGCAGGAAGATGCACCACTATATAAGTGCCTGGAGTTCCTGAACAAAAGCAGATGTAGATATATGTGCATGTTTGTGTAGCAGAGAAAGGGCACATAAAGCAATAAAAATATCCGGGTCTTTCATCATGCACTTTAAAGCCATTGCTTTTTAAAGAACCATACGATGAGTCAACCCCTTGTTGCTGGGTGGGGGAGGGAACAAGGGACTGTGAGACTGGCTTAGAAACTGTCACAGAACACGGAAAAGGAAGATCACATGAGCACAGCTGCTGCCGTGCTGCTTGGCTGCTGGAGATCAGTAGCACCGAAGCAGTCACAGTTTCCCCAAATTTCATTCCCTTGGAAGTCATGGGTCTCAGATTATGGAACGTTCTGTAAGTTAGTCCATTTGAGATACCTTGATTCAAAAATTGTCACCCTGTGATGCACCCTTTCACCCAGGTAAAAGTCATGACAACAATATTGTTGTTGTTGTTAGCTGCAAAGTCGTGTCCGACCCATCGCGACCCTATGGACAACGTTCCTCCAGGCCTTCATGTCCTCTACCATCTTCTGGAGTCCATTTAAGCTCACGCCTACTGCTTCAGTGACTCGACAACAATATTAGAAGTATATAAATACAATACAAAACAGTACTATGCATGACAATACATAAATACAAGGCTGTCCCTTGACCATGCTAGCTATAGGAAATATCTGAAGAAGGGTTGCTAATCCTTACCTTGCAAAAGTCTATATTAATAAATTTACTATACAGTTTGGATAGCCTTTAAAAGTCTATTGAAAATGTCTCACCAGGAAAACCCTTTCCTTGAGAATGTGCCAACATTCACATTAGGTATGGATCCTCAAATAAAGTTTTTACCAATGACCAAATGCTGGGATAGAAACAGCAAAGCCACCTATGGTAAATTCTACTTCTGATAATTTAAATGAGCATTTTCCCCAAACTGACCATATAATTCCAAAGGAAAAAAGCATTAAGTGTATGTAAAGAGACATAATATATTGTGTATTACAAAATAAGTGCAAATAGACCTTGACTTACAATCATTTATTCAGTGATTGTTCAAAGTTATGGTAGCACTCAACAAAGGGACTTATTACTGACCCTTGAAGTTACAGCCGTTTCAGCATCCCTGCGATCAAGTGATCAAAATTTAGGCTCGGGCAGCCCACTCACACTTAAGACTGCAGGGGAACTTCAACTCCACCTATTTATTCATCCTCCCCTACCCCAGTCCTGTGTGCAGTTTTGGCCTGGATACTCTGTGGCCCCTGCAACCTTAGCTGCAGTCTTCTTGCTCTCGCTGATAACCAAGCATGCCCAGCCTGACCCTACATGAGGCAGCTACTAGCAGCACAAGGCTGTCTGTAATCTACATGAGGTCATGCATGGTGAGTTCCTCAGAAGACCTGGGGAAGATGGCCTTACGTGGTTAGCAACTGCATCCTGAATGGGTGGGCATGCCTCAGCAGCAGCAAGAGCAAGAGCAAGAGCAAGAGCAAGAGCAAGAGCAAGAGCAAGAGCAAGAGCAAGAGCAAGAGCAAGAGCAAGAAAAGAGTGAAGGTCAGCTAGAGCAGTGAAACACAGAGTGGTGAGGGCAAATGCAGCTGAGACTGGGCAGAGACAGCTGAGTCTTCCCAGCCGGCTGCTGGGGGCGTCTGAGGCTTCCTGGGTTGGCTGCAGCTTCAAACCATGCCATACTGCTGGGCCGTGGCTTAGGAGCTTCGTGCAGTTCCAGAGCCCTGCTGTGCCAAGAAACCCCTGAGCCACAGCATGGCAAGCTGCCCCAGAGGTCATGGGATGAGCCCTCGGCTAAGGACTGGTGGAATTCAGTGGAAAGCAACAATGGGCAATTGACAGCAATAATGTGATTGCTGTTGCTCAGTGATGCAGTTACATTTTATGACTGCATTGCTTAGTGACAGAAATGCCAAAAACCAAAGTACAGCTATAATTAGGAAGAAAATAGCTGCTAGTGCCTGGAAAAGATAATAAAGGTATGGGAATTTGTTTGCAAGTCAAATACAAACTTTTAACTCAGGAATGTTTTAGACCTTTTGTAAATTTTAATATTTTAGTGAATGCTTACCAATCAAGACTATACACTAACACATAATTTATCACTCTGCACCACCTTTCTGTATCAAAGGCATGGCTAAACCTTTATATTAACAATATATTAGGAATCCTTACAGAGGATATTGAAATATAATTAACAAAGAGATTATATCAGTTATGAGCTCAGTTATTATGGGCTCAGATATCACATAATTTATACTTCAATGCCACAGTTATATTTACCAAGAACTAAATGCTGAACTTGTTGGTAAATAATTGCAAACAGGATTGTAAATTTGTGCCAGCTCCTGGCGGTAATCCAGACAGGAAACCAAAACCATGAGTACTAACGCTACCTAAGGGCTACAGTAAGAGAAACTTTCCCCGCCCCTTCCCCTGCCTTTAGTTTCCAGAGAACTAGGGAAGGTCCCTTATGAAGTGCTTTCTCCACCCGCCCCCATCCTTACTTTGGACTCTGATTTCTCTTTATCAGACCATTGTCTAAGCTGCAGCTCTTCCTCTTCTCTCCCAAGGTATTCTCACAGCTCGTTACAGTTTTTCCCTATGTACTACTGACTTTTTCCAAAATGTATACATAGGAACATCCATGATGTCCTCTGAACATTATTTTTAAATTATGTCATGCTTTATAAGATTCTTTAACCAAATCTACTTTTTCATTGCTTTAATATACCAAAACAAAGTGGAGAAAAATGAGGAAAAACACAAATGGGGGAAAAATATAGTAATATGCTTACAGGAAATCATTACGCCTAGGTTTTAATACACAATTAAACCTTGATTACAGGGAATAATATTGTTCAATCTTTCCACTATGCTGACAGAGAGCCAGTTCGTAAACAGGAAGCAAACATATATGGGTTTCAAAGATTCAAAACATGGACCTGCACTGTCTTTCTAAAATGAAAGATAAATGTTTTTCGTTTTGGTGTTCCTTCCCCCCTCCCCCCCCCGCTTAATAACATAGAGCTTTTCAATTTGATCAATTGTATTTTTAGTGACTTGGGTAACGTATAAAGATATTATAAATGACATTAGTGGAAATAAATAAGGCAACAATTCCTAAGCCCCAGTATGTAAGAGCTTGCCTCAAAGAGCAACCCTGAATCACAAAAGCGCTCCAGTTTTACTAATTTAAAACAGTAATTCAAACCACTACATACAATGTATGAACTGTATACGAGAGGGGAAATACTGTACATAAATAAACTTCCCCTAACAAAATCTTCAGAGAACTCTCCAAAAATTTTTTTTAAATTTTAATCCCATTTATATCCCGCCCTTCTCCGAAGACTCAGGGCGGCTTACAATCTAAGCACAAATCAAATGTGCTTAGCAATAGCCTTCATTCTATGTATATGCCTGCTTATTAGGGCTTTCGCCCCCCCCCCAAGCGGCATTATTACAAAGTCAGCTTATTGCCCCCAACAATCTGGGTCCTCATTTTACCTACCTCGGAAGGATGGAAATGAAGTGGAAGGCTTGTTTAGTCCACTGTTTTATTTCAACTGTAACTAGTTAAATATTCTTAGGGCATAATGTTGATAAGTATCATATTGTTATATCATATGGTAAGCAAAATAACTTCCTAAGAATACAGAATTCTCATTTTTATCTACAGCTGCTAATAACCACGGAGTTACAGTCAAACTAAGACAGTTATTTTTTACTCAGTTGAATATAAAGGAGACCAAATCATGATCCTGATCTCCACTGTTAATAATTTTTAACAGATGCAGCTCCATTTTGGCTTCTCTGAGAGTTTTGATGTTGGAAAAACAAGGGTTGACAAAATTTATCTTATGATTTTTCATGGCACTACAACGATCATAACACTACCTACCAAAGATGGTGGGTCAGGCCAAGGGAATGAATACAACTTTTCTGTTCTGAGCCTATAATCAATCATTTTGACTGCCTGAGTCAAAGGTAAATTTGAATAATTTTATAAAAACACTGCTTATTTAATTATGCTTAATACTTCATATGAAAGTGATTTTGTATCTGCATTATCCTTTTCCTTCTTTTTTCAGCTCTAGAATGTATTTTTGAGATTGGCATGCTAAAATAAATTAGAAAAGAGCAACACAGAATTATTAAATTATAACTTTAACTGGTGTTTTAAAAATCCCCCAAAGTAGATTTTTCTCATTTTCACTGCTTCAGCACACTAAACTGATTCTATTTCTGTGAAAAACCACCTTATTTTGAGCATAAAACAGCTGCAATAACAATTTTTGAAGCTTGGGCTCAGAACTGGGATGTTTTAAACTTGAAACATTTTCATAGTGTTTGAAGTAGCCCATTTTGTATCTTTTGTAAGCATTTGACAAATTAAGAAACAGCAAATTAAAAGGAGGAATCTATGATCTACTAAACATAAGTTGCCCAACTGATCTGGAGTGCTTTTTTCACACCCAAAAGAGCTGTTTAGGGTTAATATTTCACTGTTTGCCAATAACTTTGCATGTAGATTAGGGGTGTCAAACTGCCAGCCCACGGGCTGGATGCATCATAGCAAAACCGCACCCACCCCATTGATACATTGCGACACATGATGTTGAGAGTTTGAAACCCCTGATGTAGATGTTCCTCAATGTTAAGTTTTATGCTAGATACATACTTGTAAGAGTCTCCCACTTTCTATTGATATTCCTAAGGAAATCTCTAAGTTTCTTATTCTCTGGCTTGTTGACCTCCATTCACTAATTTATAATCCTCTACTTCAGGGGTTCCCAACCCCTAATCTGCAGACTATTTGTTACCTGTCCTTGGCCTGTTGTGAATGGGCTGTGCAAGTGATCTTCTCCCCCTCCCCCCCCCCCGCGCCACTGCTGCCACTGGAGCCAGAAAGGTTGGAGACCATTGCTCTATTTGATCTCATGAGTTATATGCTTTTATATAAGGCAGTGATATAGGCAGTAACTTTTCTACGGAAATTTTCTTATTATTTCTGATTTTTATTTTAAACTTTTTTTAAAAAAATTGGACAGAATGGCAGTGTTGCTAGTTTTACTAGGTACCTGCTTATTTTGCTTGTAAAAAGAGTTCCATTTCAATAAATACATTACAAATTCATACCATTTGTCCCTAGGATTTTTTCTAATTTGTCAGTGTTTTGCTTCAGTCACCATTGTCTAAAACTTACTTTAAAGGAACCACAAAAAAAAAGAAAGAAAATGTAGTAGCAATATTGGTAACGGTAGCTCAGGTGTAATTTTTCTTGTCATTCCTTTTATAACAAAGAGCAGAGAAACCTTCTGCACTTGAAAGCCACCCCTTTTATAACCAAGACCATAGAGACCTACTACAAATAGAATTCACCATTTCTAGAAGTTAGACTTCTCTTATGATCCCATAGATATCTTGATATAACCTTTTTCTTTACTTCCTTTTCCATTTAAATAGTTGACGAATAAAGAATGTAATCCTCAAAGAAAGTACAGGTAGTCCTCAAGACTAGCTACTTAGTGACCATTAGAAGTTATGACTGACCCCCAAAAGGGGATTTATGATCTGGATTCAAAGTTCTGACAATCGGTTTCCCTTTGTGGTCTCATGACCAAACTTTGGGAGCTTGGCAACACAGATGCATTTACCGCATTTACGGCAGACTCTATTAGTAGAGTCCCATGGTCACATGACCATGTTTTTACAAGAGTTTGGCTAAAAACCAACTCTTGCTTCCATTTTTGGCAAAAAACGTGCCCTTGGCAAACTATTGGTTTGCTTAACGACTGCACCAAAAAAAGTTCATAAAATTGGATTGTTCGCATGGCTGATCCATTTTACGACTTATATTATGGTCATATGTCAAGGACTACCTGTAAATGGACTTTCGGTTAGACTGTTAACACAGGAAATAAAACGGCAACCCTCCCTCTGCTGTCCAGGGTGCTAGGGGTCTTTATCTCGGTTGAGTAAGAGGAAACCTCATCCGGTCTCCTTTGTCTTCGGTTCCAAAGCTGCAGTAAGATGGAACCACTATCAGATACTTCCTTTTTCTTTTAAAGACGCAGAGTTGTGTAAGTTACAATTTAAATCGTCTTTCAAGCATCCACGTAGACGTGCCTACACGCTTACCGTTTATATAGCAGCTCTTTTTTTCCGCATTAACTGTTTGTGTAGTTAACTCTTTTAAAAGAAAAAAAAAGAAACGTTCGCTCGCTATCTCCTCATTCCACACACACCCCACCATCCAAATCAGATCCGACTTGTCTAAACCAGGGGTCTTCAAACTTGGCCCTTTTATGACTTGTGGACTTCAACTCCCAGAATTCCTCAGGCAGGCACGCTGGCTGAGGAATTCTGGGAGTTGAAGTCCACAAGTCATAAAAGGGCAAGTTTGAAGACCCCTGGTCTAAACAAACCGAGGCGAACGCCTCTCTCTGGACCAAGGCTATAGATTCGGGGAAGGAAGGAAGGAAGGAAGGAAGGAAGGAAGGAAGGAAGGAAGGAAGGAAGGAAGGAAGGAAGGAAGGAAGGAAGGAAGGAAGGAAGGAAGGAAGGAAGGAAGGAAGGAAGGAAGGAAGGAAGGAAGGAAGGAAGGAAGGAAGGAAGGAAGGAAGGAAGGAAGGAAGGAAGGAAGGAAGGAAGGAAGGAAGGAAGGAAGGAAGGAAGGAAGGAAGGAAGGAAGGAAGGAAGGAAGGAAGGAAGGAAGGAAGGAAGGAAGGAAGGAAGGAAGGAAGGAAGGCCTGGAAACCTCTCCTCCCATCGAGCTGCCTCGGAAGAATCGCCTAAAGCTGTCAGGCTATAAAAGCCGTTCAAATCCCGTTCGGACAACGCCTTTCAAGCAACAACTCCCTTTCAGCTGAAAGGAGGCAGCGCGGATCCCGAAGATACGCCTGGATTGAGGTCGGACTCACTTCCGCTGTGCCCGCCGGGGTGGGTGGGGGGTAACGAAAGTCCAGAAGCCCCGAAACGCCCACCCGCCCGAGGCCGCGGAGGAGCAACCGGGACGCAGAGCGAACAAAAGCCGCTAACAAGCGAACAGGCCACCCGGTGCGGAGACCCCCAGCGGCCCCTGACAGCCGCCGTCCCCGCCGCCGCCGCCGCCTTTCCCCTCACTCTGCCCAAGACGCTCAGCGGGGCAGGCCCAGGCCCCACCCTCCGCCTCAGCCCGTTCTTCCTCCTCCTTACCGAGCAGAAGCAGCTTCACCTCCTTGGACGCCTTTTCGCCGTCCTCGCGAAGGTTGCGGTCGATCATCCGACTTCGCTCGGCCGCCGCTTTATCTTCGGCGCTCAACGTGCAGCCCATGGCGGCAACGGGACGGGCGACTCGGCAGCCCTGGCGCTCCTCAACGGCCGCAGAAGTCGGCAGGGGAGGAAACCGAAGAGGCGGGGAGGGGGGGGGGAGAAGAGAAGCGCCACCGGAAAGCTGCCTACTTCCCTCTTTCAAATCGCAGCCCGAGCGAAGCGAATGGCCCTCTGGGAAGTGTAGTCAAAGCGCGGGTCTTGGCTCAGCGCCAAGCACGGAAATTTGGGGGGGGACTTCTGGACGCCCGCTGCGCTGGGCGCAGTGCAAAGTGGGAGCTGTAGGACACGAAACAGTCAACAATACCTGAGTTTGAAGGCGGAACGTCTCGATTGGAACAAAACGTTACATTTTGTTTGCCCCCCCAAAAAATCAGGAGTTTAGCAATACCTTTTCCGACTAATCAATGTTATTAAAAGGCATCAGTTTTCCATGAATTGCAGTGCACTTCGTGACAGGTGCGTACAGTGGCTAAGTGAACCGTAGCTCACCAAAGTTTATGCTTTTTTAAAATGGCTAGTTGAAAAACACGCTGTTAGGTTCCTGGTTTTTTGGTTTTTTGCCACCATAGACTAAGATAGCTTTTCTCCTACAAATTTTTTGTACCCCGATCCAAAGTCAAGAGAAGCAAAGCAAGGATTCCGTTAAATGTTTGTTATTATTAAGAACTTGTAATTGATATACAAATGCAGTCCTAAACTCATGCAGAATAAATATTATAAAGTGCATCATCTTGAGATTTTAAAGCTATTTTACAAAAACACATCTGGGCTGCAAAAATTTTAATGACCACTAGAAGTTGTCAAACGTTTTAGAGTTTTGGATATCTCTTGGTGGTAATCTAGTGATTGGGTATTTTCAGCCTATATATGGCAACTGAAAGCCCCCAGTCCTACTAAGGGCTTGATAGATTTCAGTCCAATGTGGAAAAAACACAAAATCCAACACAACATACTAAAATATAATGGGATTTATCTGGTTTTGGCTTAGATTTGATGGTCTTTGTCAAAAATCAGCTGTTAACATTTACAAAGCCAAAGAGAAGTTGAACCTATTGCCCAGGTGTTTTCCTCAGAGTGTTGGCAGATTCCCCTCAAAGGTTGTCACTTTATAGCAGGGGTGTCAAACTTGCAACGTCACGTGATGTGTTGTGATGTATCGTGACTTTTTTTGCATTGCTGGCAATGGGGTGGGCGCGGTTTCAGCATGATGCATCCGGCCCATGGGCTAGCAGTTTGACACCCCTGCTTTATAGAATCATAGATAAACATTTATGTTCTTGTACACCTCAAAACTCATTTTGAAGATCACATTCTTATTATATATGCAACAGTGTGAAATCACAACTGCCAGTGGGGTTAGCCTTCATGCCTATCAGGTTCCTTCCTAGAATGTTGCAATGTATCAGCGTAGTATTTGTGTGGATTCAAGCAGTGTGGCATTTTGTAACTGACAGATGGAATTTTTGTCAATGCACAGATTTTCTAAGCATTGTTCAAGATTGGGGGGTATGGTCCCAAGTGGTAACCACTGGGATCACCATGGCCAGTTTATGTCATAATCTTTTAACTTTGATTTTCAGATCTTAATACTTTGCAATCTTCTCCAATTCTGTTTTCTATTCTACTGTAGCCTGGTATTGCCAATCAATAATCTATGCTTTCTTCTTTTCAACTATATGTTGAAATAATGTACAAAATAATAGTAATAATAATATTAAAATGTATATGGTGCCCAACAGCCAGTGACTCTGAAGTTTAAGTTCTGGTCATCCATAATAGTTTGTACTTTCTGCCTCCTGGCCTAATCACAAAAAGATTTAATTTTTTTTCAGAAAAAGAAATTATTTACATATCTTCCTATTTTTTTAGCTGGACAGCTTCCCATTTTGAAAACTACTGTGCTAATTTTTTCAAAAAGCCCACAACATGAAGAGTGCCGATATTCTAAATTTGGGGATTAGAGAAAATAATATCTGCTTATTATATTTTAACACCTTTGAGCTTTCTCAGCCTAAAACACAGGCTCTATTTATGGAAATTATTTCTTTTCTTTTTCAAAAGGATATTTATTGCATAGATTTTAAGAGCAACTCACAAAGAAAACAAAGTTTATTACTGCCATTTCACAATTTGGTTTCCAAATAGGGAAGTTATCTATACAAGTGTTGCCATCTAGCGTCCTCTATAAAGTATTTCTGAAGTATTGAACATAGGTGATTGACAAGAAATAAGATGTAGAATATATTCTACTTCCTTTAATGAAACATTTATTTATGTAATATTGAAGCGAAAGGAAAAGATCTCTGCAGAAATTATTTACTGTCATATGATTTCTTTGTTAAAAGTAATTGCAAATATGTTGATGATAACTTTGCTTAAAAAAATCCTTTTTCAAGCATTTGAAGCACTCCAGAGAGGTATAACAAGGACTGTGTTTCCATCTCTGTGTATTAGATATGTAATGTGGTGTAAGGGAAACATCTACAAGGACAGAAACTACCTTTATTAAACTGTTATTTCAAATATGTGTGCAGGGACTCCTTGATTTACATTAGTAACCATCCAAAGTTACAATGGTACAGAAAAAAGGGACATGACCAATTCTAGCAATTATGACTGTTGCAGCATCTCCACAGTGTTGTGATCAGAATTCACACGCTTGGCCACCTGGATGTATTTGTGATGGTTGCAGCATTCCAGGATCACGTGATCAGCATTTGTGACCTTCACAACCAGCGTCCATCAAGGAAAGTCAATGGGGGAAGTCAGATTCACTTACCAACTACATGATTCACTTAAAAGCTGCAGTGATTCACTTAACAACTGTGGCATAATAGGTCATAAAATCAGGCACAACTCATTTAACAATTGCCTTGATAAGCAATGAAAATTCTAGTCTCAACTGGTCATAAGTCAAGGATTACCTATACAGCTAGGTTCTATCTATATTTTACCTGTTGAAGAAAAAACAGAGGATTTTTCTGGATCATGTTCACAGCCATTCTTCAGTGCCGTAGAGAGAGGCTGTCCATTTATTTGCTGCTGTAATTTTTAGGAAGAAGGGCTGCCCTGAAGCGGGAACTAATTTGAGAAAGAGACTTCCTTGCCACAAACATTACTAATTATAGAAAATTCTTAGGGACATTTGGGGTGTCAAAAAAGTCAGGATGTTACTGACACTCAAGCTCTTTTATTTGGTCTTCTTTTAAATAGTTCAGATCCCCCTAACTGTATTGTATTGTGCCAATTTCCAACTGAACTTTTGGTAACCATTCAACGTTCTTTTGCTTCCTGAGACTTTAGTGTGGCAGAGCCTAACAAACAATCCTTGTAAACATATGTAAAGTTAAAGGTAAAGGTTCCCCCGCACATGCGTGCTAGTCGTTTCCGACTCTAGGGGCCGGTGCTCATCTCCGGCCTTGTCCGAGTACGTCTCCATGGTCATGTGGCCGGCATGACTAGACGCCAAAGGCGCACAGAACGCTGTTACCTTCCCACCGTAGTGGTCCCTATTTTTCTACTTGCATTTTTACGTGCTTTCGAACTGCTAGGTTGGCAGAAGCTGGGACGAGTAACAGGCGCTCACTCTGTTACATGGCACTCGGGATTCGACCCGCCAAACTGCCGACCTTCTGATCGACAAGCTCAGCGTCCTAACCCACTGAGCCACCGCGTCCCTAAACATATGTAGACTACAGTATATAAAATAAAAAATGAACACTGAGTCAACAAACCAGCACAACAAACTGAAACAAAACAGCTCTCGACACACATACACCTCATTGCAGAGCATTTTTAGGTCAGAAAAACATACTCCTGGTGTATGAGATCTCAGGGTTACACTAGTTACTAGTATATGAGAGTTAGGAAATACCCTTATGCACTGCAAATTCCTGGTGTACTTGTCCATTTTCTATACTCTCTGAAGTGACCAATTTTGCTTCCTTAAGAGTTGTGAATATACAGTATTTGGCACACCATGTAGTTTTAATATCACCATCTGGCACTTTCTAGAGAAAGCAATTCCCAGAATTCTGAATAAGCATGGCCACTGCTGGCAGGGAATGCTGGGAATTTATTTTCTTACACAGATGGAAGACACCAGATTATGGAAGGCTCATTTTTGATGTCGTAGGCTACTGTATCCAGAAGAACTGAACCAAAAATACTTACTATTGAAAATAAAATGTTTGCAGCTCAAAAATATAGCAAAAATAATATTTTGTTCCCTCGTGAATCACAGGACTCATGTGAGATCAACAACGAACAACTTACAAAGAAAAAAAGGCAATTGAACAAATGTTCTTTCAACCTACTACTTAATTTGAGGAAGGAAGTAGGGAAAGACATTTATTTCTGAAGTACCAGCAATTCTTTATATAAAATTATGCTAAAACTCTAGCTACCCCAGGCCAAAAGGTGGCACTAACTTATATAAGTGATTCACCCAAATGGGTTTGAACTACAGCTTTCTATGGATGGGTATCGTTTCAGTGCACTCCGTAGACGGCACAAATTAAGACAAGATGTGTGACAGCAAAAAGGATGTGCACTAGGACTGGATACACAGAAGGAGTTAGGAAGCTTTCATTCATTCCTGGAATCCTAGACCTCTAGGCCGGAATTGTAATATGCTATCAGAAGGCCCCACAGGAAAAGGGGAAATTATGCTGGAGAGGTAATAGAGAAGCAGTGGGGCTATGAAATAGCCCATGAGAAGCAGCAATGACCTTGGGTGGGCATGAAATGGACTAAGGGAACAGGTGGTCACCCAGTTGTTGCTGAACAACATCTCTCAGGATCCCTGCCCAGCGTAGCCAGTGGTAACACAGCTAAATGTGTTTTTTGAGCCATATCTAGAAAACTGTAGGTATTCCGCTTCTGATCTAAGTAACGAGGATCATATATACAAAAACCTTTGTTTTCTTCGCATGTACAAATACAGTGAGAGAGAGAGGCAATAAGCACAAAGCCCCAGGCTTCAGCACAAAAACTGCTAGTAGATTGGGGTGAGGGTTACCTCTAAATGAGGAAAGTCACCAGTAGATATTACGTGTATTTTAATCTATTAAAGTCAGTGTCTTGTCTTTTTCTGTCAGGTGATCCTGTGCAATTTATTAACTGTTCTGACTGCATTCAAACTGTAATGATAGATTGCAAACAAAGCAAACTACAGGTAGTCCTTGACTTACAAACATTCATTTAGTGACTGTTCAAAGATACAACAGCGTTGAAAAAACTAACTTATGACCGTTTTTTAATACTTAATATGTTTGCAGCATCCCTATAGTCACGTGATCAAAAATTGGACACCTGGTAACCGGCATGTATTTATGATGGTTGCAGTGTCCTGAGGTCATATGATCACCTTTTAAGATCTTCTGACAAGCAAAGTCAATGGGGAAGCCAGATTCATTTAACAGCTGTGTTATTTAACAACTGCAATGATTCACTTAGTGACTAAGGCAAGAAAGGTTGTAAAATGGGGCAAAACTCACTCAACAACTGGCCTGCTTAACAACGGAAACTTTGGGTTCGATTGTGGTGGTAAGTGGAGGACTACCTGTATGTAATGCTTGCGTGAACCAGATCATAGGCTTCATTTTACTAATGTCAAGTCAATGCAATTAAAGTCATAGTTCTAATCTATTTCTGACATTAGCCAGATTCTGCCAGCATTGAACCAAGAGGTTTATTTTATTTTGGCTTAGCGCAACAGCAGAATCCAGCCACTGAGATCATCCATGGCTTGTTTACTTTTAACTACAGAGGAAGCTTCCTGTGACTTCTTTAGATTTGTTGACTTCTTTAATAGTAAGACAATGTAATCCTTCAGAACAGGAGAATGTGGGATTGTAAAATGTGTTCCTACCACATAATCAGTTGTTCATCCAGTTATTGCTTCTACCTAGCCCTGAGCCTTTGTGTAGCTCAGTCATGCCTGGCCCAAATAACGGTGAGCCCTCTCATTTATAATCCTACATGTCAAAGCCAGCCTTGATTAGAAGGTGGTTGGAAGGAGTCCAGAGCAGAAGATAACAATTACTAGAAGAGGGAGGGAAGAAATGAAGGAACAAACAAACGAAAGAAAGAAAGAAGAAAATGTTCGGAATAGTGATGTTTCTAACTGCAAAGGTTAGGAATGAGTTGATGGGGTGGGTGAGCAAGTACCATACAAGTACCTGTATTAGTCAAAATTAAATGAAATTAATTGGATACTAATAGCAGCTGATTTTGTGTGTGTGTGGGTTTGCTTGAGCAACACGTTGCAGAGAAAGGGTTCCAATTTGCCATGGTGTATTTATTAAATACTCCCCCATATACAAACGTACACATTCTTCCTCAGCTGCTATATTGTGCATTTCACACATCAATAAAACAAGATTGTCAAGTGCAAAAAAAGAAAAAAAGAAACCTAGCTACAGCTCAGGCTTCGGTGAATGTGCTACTCTGATGTAGTTGTCAGAGGCAGTGATATCGCTGTTCATGTGCTGCTCCAGGAACTCTGAGGTCTCTTCTGCAATTTGCCCTGGGATCCGGAAATCAATGGTAGCTTGGTCCCTTCTGGGGCTAGGCTGGGTAAGAGCATTTCTGGCCTCAGCATGGCAACCTGTCCCTTGCAGGAATTGCAAGAAGTTCTCCTCAATGGAGCCTTCTCTGCTGGGTAACCTGAGATCCTCCTCTGGTGGTTGCTTGAAAAAACAGGTGAGGTGCTTGCTGAGCTCTCCTCTGATCTGTCGGTTGAGGCATCCATAGAAGAAAGGATTAGATGTGAAGCAAAAATAACCAATCCAAGTGACCACATTCTCCGTCTGCTGGCCAGGAAAATGGGAGCTCAGCACCGAGTAGAGATGGAAGGAGAAATAGGGCAACCAGCAGAAGAGAAATTGTCCCCCCACTGCTAGGAGGATGATGACAGCCTTTCCACCCCCAAACGTCCTCTGAGGGGTAGTTCGAGGGGCTCCCGAGCTAGTCACCATTGTGGACCTACTACTAAGAGATTCTGACCTTTGCCGTGGGGTTTCCATCCAAGTGGGGAGTGGACCATGGTGCATGGCAGCTACTCTGGCCACTTTAAACATATTACAGTAGACCACCAAAATAATGGAGACCGGCAGGAGGAAGTAGAAAACAGCAAAGAAAATCACAAAAAACTTGCAGTAGGCACTTCGGCTCCACTGCAAGGAGCAGGTCTGTCCATTGTAGGCTGGGGATCTATTGATACGGTCTTGGGAAAGCCATCCCAGAATGGGGATGATGGACATAACTACTGCCTTGATCCAGACACCAACCAGGACACAGACCACCAGGCTTACAGTCATTTTGACCTCATAGCGCATGGGGTGCACCACATAGTAGTAGCGCTCTATATTAATAGCTGAGATTGAAAGGATACACATGGTGATGAAGCAAACACTCAGGAAGAGATAGGTATGACATATGGCATCCTCAAAGACTGTGCCATCAAAGAAAGTTGAGCTGGACAGCATGGCTAGAGGCATTAGGGTAACAGCAGCCAAAAGATCCACCAAGCAGAGGTGGAACACAAAGACAAACTTCCTCAGTGCTGGGGTTTTGATAATGACCGTCATAATTGCTACATTGCTCACAATAGCTGTCAAATCAATCAAAAGCATGAAAAAGAGACCCACAGACTCGGAGGCTACATCTCTGGGCTTGGTGTCTAGGCTAGAATTGAGAAGCATAGAACTTTGGGATGTCTGAAGCAGTCTTCTGATCCTGGAAGGATTCCGTACCCACGGGTTGGGAAGAGAAGGCTCCATGGAGATTAGCTCCTCCCTTTACAAGTCCATCATCCATCCTATTCTGGGTCCCCAGAAAGTAATCAGAGAGAATCAAGAGAGATGGTGGTGCACAAGCAGCCACTAGCCATATCGTTTGCCAATATTCAAGTCCAGAATGTCTTTGGGGTACTTATACCTTCCAGTACCACTCAGTTCTCTGAGCCATTATAATTAGGGGCTATGCTTATTTCAGCAAATCTGTTTCATCTTGATTGTATGTCATAGGATATAATAGCATGGCAGTGTAGAAAATCCATGGGACCCAGTCTGATTATGAAGAATAGTCCCTTCCTTGCTAAGTGTATAACGCTTTACCGCATCTTGCAACATGCTGTTTCCGAGGCAAATATTTGCACCTGAAAGAAATACATATATATTTACAGATTAAACACTGTGTCAACCAAAAGCTGTTCACTGGCAGAGTTACATTTGGGGCTGACTGAAATGGGCAGTTTTGCCTTTAAAGCAGATTTTCCTTTTCAGGGAAGCTATTTGGATGGTTGCTGTGGTAGTCAGGCCCTTTGAACTTTCTGGAAAATGATGAAGGTGGTCTGTTTCAGGGGATTTAACAGTGGATGCTCTCAAGAAAAGAGAGTGGGATTCTGAATTCATCCCCCAGCCTACTGAGGGTTGAGTCCTAAATGAGAATGTGCATCTAACTATATATTTATCATGCATAAAAACAGAGTTTAAGTTGGTTTCTGAATATGAGGTTTTTATTTTATTTTTATTTTATATGTTCCCATCTCATTTTTCCCCCACGTTAATAATTTGAAGAATGCGGGAGATATCCCAGCAGTGGAAAGATGGGGTAGAAGAGAGTAGAAATCCCAGTGGGGATGATCACTAGCAACTGAGAGAGGAATATATTTAAAAGACAGAAGAGATACTGTATATAGCAGACCAGCATTCTATTTGGCTCTCTCCTCTTTTAGTCAGCTCTCTGCGGGTAATTACCACATGCTATGATTGCAGATGAAAGAGCTAGCCTTGTGTGCCCTACTAGAAGATGGGTAACTACTCTGAGTAAAGTGTTGCAAACCTTTGTGAGTATAGCATTGTTGTAAATCAGCACCCACCCATCCTCCTAGAGAAGGAAATATTTTGGGAGATATTAAAACAGGCATAATATTATATTTCTCCAAAAGGAATAATGGAGAAAAATCTTAGGCAGAAACCAGCCCCCAGTCTCTTTACCCCAGGCAGGCCAGCTTTTAAAAATGCAGATTTGGGACCACCTATTCATAAACAAAATGCCTTCAGCCATAGCCCCAGAGAAGATTTGAGGTGATGGGATTAGAAAAACAAAGACTCCAAGGACAGGAGTCTTTAGGACATAGCAGGATTAACCCACCATCATTAGAATACTATAAGGACACACCCAAGTTCAGGTCAAAGTACAATGCACAGGAACAGGAACAATCTCAACTACAAAGCCCAAAGAAGGTATAAAAACCCACCCATTCCCAACTTCATTTTGTCAGCTGTCCCAGAACTGCATGCTGTTGCTCTTCTGCTCGTCAATAAACAAACCTTCTTTCCAAATAGCCTCAATTTTTATTTCCAGTGCCTTAGCGTCCATTTTGTTTACTCCCAGCTTGGAACTGGACCTGAAGTTTTTTCTTTCAACAGCATCAATTATGACTGCAGGAATTGTCGAGATCCATTAAATCTTACTGACCAGAAAACTTCTTCAAAGATGATAAAAGCCTTTTCTTGGGGTTTGGTTAAAGATACACTATGTTTACTATTAGTATACAGCCCACTCTCCTAAACAAGCTGACTCTGGTGGACTCAACAGAATTCCATGATAAGCATTTTTAAAATGTTTGTTGGGACTGCCCTTCTTCAAGAAGCTTTAAATTTCACGTGATAGCCATAGGCTTGTTTCATCAAACAAAGAAATAAGGCAGGGAATATCCTTGACTTAATTTTTTCCCCCTTTGGACATAAGGCAAATAGTTCAGATACTGCAAAGCAAGAGTTACAGTTGCTCACTATCATAATGCGGCCATCATCTGGTGATGATGATGAAGCTCTTAATATATCATTCTCTTTCTATAGGAAAGGAACCTTTACAAAGGCAGTTTGTCTCCACAGTCTTTGGAACCTCTTGAGTGAAGATCTTGTCAAGGCCTTTGTTCTATGTAGTGGTGAAACGAAATGGACCACTGAGAAGATCATTCTTAAGAGCCCTCTCTAGTGTTCTGGAGCAAAATTTTCTAGGCTAACACTGAGTAATAAAATGATGTGAAAGGCAGCTAGAAGGTGAATACTAGCTTGCCATTAATTGATCATGTATATAATTTTTGCTTTCCATTGCATCCCCGAGTAGCCACCCAAGGGAACTTTTTAGAGCGATTAAAAAGTTATGTACCCTGTAAAACAGGTTAGAGACCTCCAAAACCTGCTGCGACAGACCTGCAAAGGCACTTTGATGATAAGTGTCAATCATCTTCATGCCAATTTTAACATGGGTTTGATACTGAGGTATAAAGTTCATCACTTGACTTGATCATATGGAACCATTTTCAACATTTGAGGCAGAAGACATGGACAAAATTCTAATATGTATCCTCTTGAACCCTGCCAGTCTTGATTTAAAAAAAAAATCCAAAGAAGGATGATTAAGTGGATCGACAGAGTGGTGAATATGTCTTTCTGTGATCTAGTGATAGCAGCTGGTTGTCTATCCTCTCCTAAATAAGCCCTCCCTAGGTCTAAGGATTACTCCAACTATTGCTGATACATATGTCCTTTGCTAAGGCAACATGCTTGAGAGGGTGATGTCAATGTTGCTTTATGTATTCTTAGAAGAGATTGATTACATTGACTCTTTTAAATGAAATTTAGGCATGCAGCCTAAGTAACCTTGACAGATGATTTCCTGCAAGAGCAACACAGAGGGAATATGACTGATTGATCCTGCTTTGTTTTTCAGTATGTACTTTCGATCTCATTGATCAAGATTATGCCTGAGAACTAGTAGTGCTGTATTATAGCGGTTCATTTCCTATTTTTAGTGTTGATCTCAGAAACCAGCTACTGCAGGGATGTCAAACTCGCAAAGTCATGTGACGTGTCAGACATATTGCAACTTTTTTGCCATTGCTGGCAATGGGGTGGGCGCGGTTTCGCTATGATGCATCTGGCCGGCGGGGCGGCAGTTTGACACCCCGGCTTTATAGAATCATAGATAAACATTTATGTTCTTGTACACCTCAAAACTCCTTTTGAAGATCGCATTCTTATTATATATGCAACAGTGTGTGCTGCCTCAAGGTTTTATGTTGTCCAAAATAGTAATTAGCATTAACATATTTTGAGATATTGAGTTATCAGTCTGCTGTGGATACTCAATTCTAGTTAGTTTCAAAAGTTATTCAAATCATTTTTTTCAACTTTGCACAAGCAAATAATTTTATTAGCTGTCATTAAAGGAACTCCACTTTTTGAGATATCCATCTGAGCTTGAAAAACAGGTGGAGCTGCTGTAAGAGTAGCATTAACTTTAATGAGTGGATTCTTTAAAACAACAGTATCTCTTTATTTCAGGTTAGAAAAAAAATCAGACTGCTTTAATATATGGCAAGGAAGTGATTCAGTCATGCCAGATCCACAGTGCTTCTTCCAAAGTACACAGAGCCCTCATATAAACTATCTGAATAATAGACTGCATATTTTGAATTAGTATTGGGACAAGGTGATGAGAGGGTTGAAGGCCAAGAAACAAGACAGTAACTATCCAAGTAAATGATCCCTGGAAGTGGAGATTCTTCCTGCCCTAAATGGGATGTCACTTTTAGAGTTCCTAGATAGGGAAAGACAGTTTCTGTTGTTCATATACTGGTCACCTCAAGATAGATTACTGTAACTGTGTTTCATCCAAAAGTCGTAGTTGATGCAA
This sequence comes from Vipera berus, assembly GCF_964194415.1. Taxonomy (NCBI): domain Eukaryota; kingdom Metazoa; phylum Chordata; class Lepidosauria; order Squamata; family Viperidae; genus Vipera; species Vipera berus. The sequence goes on along the minus strand of NC_138204.1, from coordinate 53,711,006 downwards.
AATATGGTGGCCACAGGAAATTATGTTGTAACTTAGAGTGAGATGGCAAAATACAAATGTAACTGCTGTTAGGAAGATTAGAAAGTGCTTCTTTATAACTTTTTCTTTCATTTTTCTATTTCTTTATATATTTTAATTACTTATTATTTTTCTTTACTTTCCTTTTTTATTTCAAAATTTTCTTTGTAATTTTTTTTTAATAAAAATTACACATGCACAAAATATAATGGTCATGTTGTTGAAGAAGACATGCGGATATTCATATATTATACCTCTGTTGAAGCAATTGCACTGGTTGCCAATTATTTATTTATTGCAGGATCCAATCTGAGTCAGTCACCAGAACCAAAGTTTTATTTTTTCAAGCTTTTAGGCTCATGCTGGGAACTTCTCTCTCTCCAGAATATGTGCACTGGGCTGTTCTACATGTTGTACTTATATGGTGCCTGGTTGTGTATAGTTTTTAATTACGGTGTTGGGGGTGGCTATTAAGTCATTTATTTATTAAAGTGATTTTTATTTATATCCCACCTTTATTATTTTTTAGAAATAACTCAAAGTGGCAAACATCCAACACACCTTCCTCTTCCTATTTTTCCCACAACCACAACTTTGTGAGGTGAGTTGGGCTGAGAGTGACTGGTCCAAGGTTACTTGGCTGCCTTTCACAGCTAAGGAAGGACTTGAACTCACAGTCTCCTGCTTTCCTGCTTTTTGGTTTAGCTGTAACCACTAGACCAGTCTGGCTCTCTGTTAGCTCACAATCCAGATTCAATGTTTTACTTCTGCATAAAATATTCTAAGCGATGGTTTTTCATGATAGATCTGGGTGAATCTGCTTTACAAGGTTCTACCTTGACATGATCTCTGCATAATTTCCTTGCTGAAATCTATAAGGCACCAGCAGCTATATCACTGAGGAATCAATCTTTTCACCAAAACATTCACTAAGTCAATGTTACAGAGGAATTGGTCTTTTCCTTTTCCCCTTTTAATTAATGTGATTTGTATTATTTTAATTTATCATGTATGATTACATTTTTCCCTTATTTAGAAACCACTTTTGAAGATAATTATGCAGAAAGCTAAATACTGTAGAAGTACACAAATAGTAATGTGATTGCAAATATTTATATCTTAATAATCTGTTTGAGTTCAAATTACAGTAAGTTAAGCACTATTGCATAAAATATGCTAGCTATGTTTACACATAACATTAGACTATAAACCTTGGTGCATCAGCGACAATGGCTCTATTCGCACATTGCTCTAAAGTTAAACCAACCAAAACACCCCCATTATGTTTTAGCAACATGTGTAATTCCAGCAAAGGCCCTGGGGACATAGGTTTCTTTTAAATGACAATGCTTTCAATACCACTTTCCCTAGAATAATTTCCATAAAATTCCCTGTTTAGTTGATTGGCAGTTTCCTGCTCCACTGTGGAGTTTTTTTTGGGAAAGCATGAGGGGATTTTAGTGTATTTCACAATTTACCTGGTTCAGTTTTAGATGATAGTACAGGTCGTACTTAATACCATTCATTCAGTGGCTGTTCAAAGTTATGATGGTGCTGCAGCAGAACAAATGGTAGTTATCAACAATGGGAGATTGAAATCTCCAAAAAGCAACAGCCTTGGGGACTCTATTGCCAACCAAGATATTGCTAACTCATTATCTGTTGCCAAATGATCATGTAAGGATTTAACTTTCAGAATTTAGTAAAATCTTCCCTCTTTTAACTGCATCTATGTAAGCTGGCAGGCTGCAACAAGTGCCTGCTAAAAATGCAATAGTTTCATGCTGTAAGTGTTGATTTAGAAACTTGAAGCCATTTCCTTCAGGAATTTTCTCTTTCTTTCAGACTGTTATTGAAGGATGAATGAATTTTTCTCGGTTGTAAGGATTTTCTTAATGTACCTTCACAATTCTGAGAAGGCCAAATCAGCCAAAGTGTTTTGCATATAATATTTCAGTGAAATGATCCCCTCACAGATACAATGGAGCCGACAGAAAATTGACAAAGAGAAAATCCTCTAACTCTTTGCTCATTAGTGCCTTTATGTTTGTAAGAGAAATATCACATCTTTTTAAAGGGAAAGGGTTTGATTTTGTTTGTTATGAAACTTGGTTGTAAAGGCTATATTTTAACTTTGGTACATTATGGTATATGGTAACAGAAGACGACTGGCAGGATCCAAGAAGTATAAAAACAAAATAAATTAAGAGAGATGAGTCGTAAATAATAATAATAATAATAATAATAATAATAATAATAATAATAATAATAATAATAATAATAATAATAATAATAATAATAATAATAATAATAAAGTTGGAAGGGACTTTGGAGGTCATCTAGTCCAACCCCCTGCTCAGGCAGGAAACCTTATACCATTTCAGGCAAATGAGATTTCAGTTCAACTGAGGTGAAAGGCTTTTTTAATCATTCCAGATAAAATCCTGCCAGTGATTTCTGATCTAAGACATTCTTGTACTACATACACTCACAATGTCCACCTGGAACATGACAAGATAAAAGCTGCCTTGTCTTCCTATTGATTCAGTATTAACTAAGAGTGATCCCCTTGGATTTCAGAAATAAAGATTTCCCTGCTCTTTTGAACTGGAGGTCCCACTGACTGATGCACAACAAGGCATAGAAGCATTTCTGAAATCCAATTTCCAGAAGATGTAATTCAGAACAAGCTAATTATGGGGCACACATACAGCTTACTTACATTTATTGTTTGAAGACAACTGAACGCCAGGAAATTAGAAGAAATGAGTAAATCACTATGATGAAATTATGGTCAGGTTGATATCCCCAGTGAGAATGATACCAATACATTTTTCTTTAAACATCTGCAATTAGAGGACATAGTGTGGATAGTGCAAGTTAGCTCATTAACCATAGCACAAACTTCTGCCACAGACTTGTTAATTATTATGGGCCTGAGGGCTTTTCACAATATACTGAAGGTTGCATTCTAAAAGGTGGCTGGGCCAGGAACCTAGACCATGTTTGAGGGGGGTACCTAGAGATTTAAGGTGTAAAATGAGTAACTTAAATTCCAGTAAGGCTTAAGGTTCTAATTTTGCTTCTTAATTATTGCCTTCTCCAATCCTCCAATAGAAAAATGGGCCAATGTTTCTGGCCTCACCTATTCTTGGCATTCCTGCTCTATCATGTTAGTTTCCAAGCACATTAGTGAGACTATGCAACTTAGCATGACTAGCAGGCAAAACAACACCTCTTACAAGAATAGACAGCTTTGGTGCATGAGATAATGCAGATTTTCTTTTCTACTTGAGCCTCCCAGGCATTTGGGTTGCTTATGGCCCATATCAAACCTGAAGAATCTGCAGAGGGCACAACTTACCCACTTGAGTTGCTCTGAAGCAGACAACTTCTGACCGGTCATCTTGCTTTCAAGAAGGTCCATGTTGGTGTCCTGGAAATATCCCTTTGCACTCCAGTTCAACAAATATGTTTGGAGTACAGCACTGGTGGGAAGTAAAACAAAACAAAATAAAACAAAAGCAAAGTGTGTCTATCTATGACTTCAGCTTGGCCCTGGATAATATTAGCTTATTCAGTCTTATTTGGCTTCACCCCATTTCTTCTGGCCCAGTGGCCAAAACCTGGTCAGGTCTAGCAGTATCCCTAAATGGAGCAGAGATCGATTCTGGCCTCTAGTTGTACTCTCTGGCACTCTTCTGGGACTTCCCAAAAGTCACTATTTGAGCACTTATTTAGATGTTTCCCCAATGTAGCTTCTTCCTTTCTCCATCTCTTCACCCAAAACTCTCAACCAAGCAGCTCTTTCAATAGACAGGGATGGAAGCAGGGACATCCTCCTTATTCCCCCTGGCAACTCTACCTCCAACTTCTCCCTCATCTTACCAGATGAAGATGATTTCTTTCATTTAGTGTTCCTTCAAAAGAAACAAACACCCACAAAGTGTTTATCTTTTCTATGAACAGGAGAGTTTTTCCTCATTCCCTATATTTCATAATTACTCATGAACAAATATATGCTCCTTGATTAATTATTTGCAAACCAAAACTATAGCCCATCCCACGCATAACAAGGCATACAGTCAAAAACAATCCAGGCCAGAAGAAGGCGTAACCAGGAATGAAAATACAACATATATAAATACAAATTTCCCACAGTGCCACGTTCTTTCTAACCTGAGAAAAACCTCAAGTCTTCAAAGCCAGGGCTTAAAGAAGGGCAGGATTGGGGCAATTCAATTATCCAAGTGACACAGTGGACAGATGCCATGACAGAGAAGACATGCCACCCATCTCTTCTCAGATGGCCTCGTTTTAAAGATGGGACCCAGAGCATGCCACTGTTAGACTTTACTGGATGGTTCCTGTTCACAATAGTTCCAATATCATACCCTCCAAATGTTTTCAACTGCTGAACATTCTTACTGGCAACTCTCCTCATCTATTAGCAGTCATACATACAAGGTAAATAACGGTCTTCAAGAAACACCCACTCTCACGTACAAGCTCAAATCCTGTTCACGTGGATTTCCTCCGCTGTCCTGCCTCCAGCCTTGTGCGAGAAAAAGAGTCCCCCAAAAGCTGGACTTTCCATTCTTCCTTCTGCTCCTTTCCACCTGAAATGAATGGACATCTCCCGCCCTGGCTGAAATGCCATTACTCTTGCCCACTGTTCCTGCTCAAGAAACCTTACCCTAGGCTACTCCTACTGCCGGTGTAGTACTTGGAGACCAGCAGTAAAGAAGCAGGCCTCAGTTTGTGCCAGAAGGGAGAAGAATAAGTATCCTGAATGGAGAAAGGAATAGAAGAGGTTGGTCTTGCTTATTTCTTTTCTCTACTGCTGGAAAAATCTGCTCCCAGCATCACATGCAAAAGGAACCCACCCCAAATAGCTTATGCTCTCATTGCTCTCTTCGTGGTCCTGTACTTATCTCTGCCTCAGCATCTTTGGGATAATGGACTGGCTGCTAATCTACAGAAAGCATATACACACAGTCACCTGGATGATGGGAAAGCACTAGCAATATTCTACCCCAGATGCCTGCAAGTTGCTGTCCGGCCACAACTGACCCTCCTCTCTGCTCCCAGTTCCAGTTCATACCTTCCCTGTGTAGACTTCCAGCATACTGGATATCTCCTGCTTCTCTTCCACTGTAACTGATGCACAGATCCACTGCAGTGAAGGGTGAGAGGCAGCCAGGAGAGTCTGGGAGAGTCTCAGCTTCTGGGTCCTAGAGGCCTCCTGATTTCCAATCCAGTCTTGTAATTTCTCCTGTGCACAGCCCGGTAGGCTACAAGTGGTAGGGCAAGTAAAATGTCAGCCCTTAAAATGAAGACATGTTCAGGATGATTATTAAACCATTCTGATCCGGCCCTAAAACATCAGGAATTAAATGAAGAGAACGTTGATTAAAATACTTCTGTGAAGTTGACCTCCATTTACTTTCTTCCAGATTTCAGAATCAAGATTTCCCTTCTCTTTTGAAAAAGATCAGGGAAACGCATAACGAAAAAGAATTATTTTTTTTGTAAAAACGTGAAAATATCTTGCTCTATAAAACCCAACGTTTTCCATATGTGGGAACTAGCTGGAGCTTTTTAAAAAAGGCTCTGAGTTTTGTTTTTTACTGTTGCCTACCATAATAAGCAGGACTGGTTGCAACTTCGCCTTCTGCCCCACAGAGGGGCTTCCAGCCTCCCATATCTCTGTGTGAAATAAACATACAATTGGTAGTCCCTTCTAGGTTACAGCTGCTGCTTCCTGACAGCGGTTCACACAAGTACAGCCCTGCATCAAGCCAAACCAGGTCAATAGTTAAGTGCCTTTAAATTGCCACATTTCTTCCCGTGTCACGACTGGGCCATGCTGGCTAAACACAGCAGGCATCTGAAAAGCGTTAGAGATGGCTTCCCTCCCCCCTCTTTTGTTTTGCCTTTGTGTATTGCTAGCCCAGTGGAATATGGCAACACCTTAAATCAGAGGTCTGCAACCTCAACAACTTTAAGACTTGTGGACTGGGAGCTGAAGTCCACAAGTCTAAAAGTTGTCAAGGTTGCAGACCCCTCCCTTAAATCATCTAGAGAACTGTATGACCCAGTCTCTCCAGTTCAGCTGGCTTCAAATAGATATTCCCTAAGTTCTCTCACTTCTCATGCCTTTTGGAAAAGCTATGCCCCCCATTTGAAACTTGTATGCCCCCCATTTGAAACTTGTATGCTCCCCCCATATTGCACAATGTCATGCAATCTAATGTCCCCTTTATAAGAAAGATGGCTTTTGTTTTTATATAATGTTTTTTTTAACTTTGGGAGGCTGCTCAGAGCTGTTTTGGATAGTCTAGAACAGGGGTCCCCAATCCCCAGTCCATGGACTGGTACCGGGCTGGGGCATGCCAGCAACCTGTCCGCACAAACAAGCAAAGCTCCACCCATGGGATGCAAGCAGCACACAAAACCACACACCCTCCGGTCTGTGGAAAAACCTCTCTCCATGGAACCAGTCCCTGGTGCCCCAAAGGTTGGGGACTTCTGGTCTAGAAGGCCAATAAGTAAATAAATCATAGGAATTTAAATCCTAAACATCTGGAGGACCAGCTTGAAGAAAATGGCTTCTTTCCAGGGCTGGCCTCAGGCACAGTTGCATCTAAAATAAAAGATAAATAAAAATGAAATGACAGTTGACTGCTTTGATTTCAGTTGAAAGCAGAGAAATTACTCAGATATGATACTAGAAATTACAGGGGGGTTAAGGTCATATTATGCTACCATCAGATTAATTCAATTCAAATATGAATTATTAACTTATTTAAAAGGTAATGTTATTCTATCAATGACTGTTTTTCATCCAGTGCAGGTTAATAACATTGATTGCACTAATTTGTACTAGTTTGCACAGAGCAGTTGGTTGTCCAGATATACAACTAACCATATATTTTTTAAAACAGGTTTGTTTCCTGACTCATACTAGAATCAATGCTCATGAAACTTTCAGTTTTGGAAATGTACAGCAATATGGCCTCCTTCCATGACCTGAGCACAGCACAAAACACCAACCACCTTGTAATACAGAGTTTACCATATCAGTTAAGAGGCAAGATATTGATGGGTCATGAAACAAGTACAGGGTGCAACTCATATTATTATAGCAGATCTGGGAGTCTGTAGGGGACGCAAATGATCTGATTTGCATTATTGTATCATGTGACTGACATTCTTCTCATCATTGCCCCCACTTTGAAACTCTTTCACGAGGTCCTGAAGACCTGGTTTTGCCAACAGGCCTGGAGAACCTACAGTGGGATGGAGCCCATCAAGTGGCTTATTTAATTGACTAATTGTTGTCGCCCAGAGGGTGGGGTGGGGTTGTTGCTTTTCATTGTTTTTATATTGGGTTTTTATCTCTGTAAGCCATCCAGAATCACTGAGTCAGTTGGGCAGCCATATAAATTTTCTTAAGTAAATAAATTGTGATTATATCATGCATCATAACAAAAAAAAAATCACCCTGCAAATGTTGAGAAGGATGTGATTTGTGGCTTCTAGAGGACCTCTGGGATGGCAGACTTTCACACAGACATTTAGAAGCAGAAGGCAGAAGGAACAGAACAATCTTTCAGGTCATCAAGACTTAGTTTTCCCACTGCAAGACTTATATCTTAAAATACATCATGTAAGTTGAGAGTACCTCTGAATGCTTGAAAAATAATTGCACTTTTGTATCTTAAAAGCATCACTTGACCTAACATTCAAAGCAAGTGATGCAATATAGATAGATTTCTACCTCAGAAACAATTTTAGAATGAAGTGTATAGCAGTATGATCTTAGCCTGTTTACCTACAGGTAAGGGTTTAATGGGATAAATGTTTAATAAGCATGTATAGGATTCCCATGTAAAGCTTTCAGAACAGGGCAATGTTTGTCTTCTGTCAGAAACACTTTACTTAGGATCAGCAGACTTGCCCAGACAATACTCACAACACTGTGTGATAAATATAGCGTTGTTTCTCACACAAACCTCACGACTTCTTTGGAGGCTACAATTTAGTTCTTAATATATATAGCAGAGGTACAGCTTGTTGGATTTCCTCATCAGAAGCGCTTATTCATATGATTTGTATATCGAGCCCTTGTTTCTCAAGGCTCGGCAGGAACTCACAATGAGTCTAAAACATGGGGTGGAGTTTAAATATGGAACACCAGTCTTTTTTTTTCCTAAGGGCTTTCTCTCAGCATGTCATGCAAGCACAGACACCGTATTGCCTACTAATGGCAACATAAACAAGTCACATCTACAAAATAGGATGCAACTGATCAAAACTCACTCTGCCACACTCTCAAGAGATCAATCCTGGGCTGGTTTCTTCTCCATTACAGTGCACTGCTTTCTTATTTCCTGGATCTTGGTTTCCTGATGGAGAAATAGGCCCCATCTGTTTTGACTTTAACCATTCTGGAGACTGGAAGAAAGACAATGTTATGATGTTGAGTTGAATTGCTCTCGAGTTGGCAGAAAACAATAGTGGCATGATTCCCCCCCCCGTCCCTATTGTCAGTCTCTGTCTCGCACCTTACCACCACTGTTCCCAGTCACTGCAATCAATTTCCTTCTATTAATATGGGCTACCATATCTCAGATTTTATCCATCTTCTAGCTACCCTTGGACAGTGTCAGAATACTGGGGGAAACACTACATTGACATTAGTACACTAAGAATGTCACAAGCTTTGGGGGGGGGGGCATTGCAGTAATGTAGCCAAGGCGTGGAGAAAGCAATTGATGATTGAACTGATACGGAATGACCCATCCTTCTCCTGACCTCTTGATTCCTTACAATTAAGAAAGAAAGCAAAGTAGAGCAAAGACTAATTACTATTGTTGTTGATGGCCTGCAAGTGTAGCAAATCCCACTTTTTAAGACCTTATATTTGCAAGTGAATAGCTTGCTGATCTATCAGCCGTGGTTAACAAACTTCCATAACTGTGTTGACTAGTGTCAGAAGAATAATTTGGGGTTCCAGTTCGAGCTGGGATTGCATAAGAATAAATAAAAATGAAATCCAGACAGCTGTGAGGAAAGGAGAAATATTTATTCCCAAAAGCAAAGGGGTCTGCTTTGGGGACAGCTGCAGAGAAATGGAGTACAATGAGATTGTTTTATAGGAGAGCTTGTCCTAAATTGGAAGTGCATACATGCTGATTCTAGAGTGACACTTGAGGAGCGTGTGTGTGTGTGTGTGTGTGTGTGTACAGTGTAGGTATATGTCATCTATGATGTTTATTCTTGTGAACATGCAGTTCCGCTGGAAGACCAATGCAATTAACTCTATTTGTGTTTACAAACCTTATCCTTTGATATATGGATTAGGTCTGGGTAATTTATTTGGGAGGTTGAGGAAGTTTGATTAAAACATTTCCCCCCATTTGCTATTTTGCTTGATCAACTTAGTTTCAGCATGACTGTCAATTATCTACTGAAGACGCTGATTCTCAGTGCATTGTGGATTCTGTTAATGTTGTAAGGGAAGATGGAAACAGTATAAAGAATGAAATATATTTTGATATAAAATTTCCCACACCAGAATACCATGTCACTTTGTAGCTTACCATAATGATTTGAATCACCCAAGATATTAAGACATAGCTTGACTTTTAGCTTAGCCATGCTTTCTATTTTTGCAGAGAGAGATTTGTATCTATTTTGCCAACTTCATATCTAATGAATGATGCAGTAGCCATCAATGACAAATTGTATTTTGAACTACATTTCTCTTAATTAATTCATAACAAAGTTATTTCTACTTCACAGAGAAGTCTATTGTGGATTATTTCGGTTAGATAGTTAGATTTATATAAATAAATAAATAATGTGATGGTAACAAATGTGCCAGTTCTCCATTTATGAGAATAGGTGAATCACCTTATTTTTCCTCACTCTGTCCTTGTCAGAGTTTAGAAGACAGACAACTCAAAATAGTCATTTAGAATAATAATAATAATAATAATAATAATAATAATAATAATAATAATAATAATAATAATAATAATAATAATAATAAACAACTCAAAATAGTCAAATTCTAAAGAATGCTGTTGTGATTGTAGCTGACTTTCAGGCCTAAATGCACAAACCACCTATTCAGAGTGAGGGTTAGCTTTGATCACCTGTAGACTTAGATTTCTTTCTCTGCTATACAGGAAAGCTTTGAATGACAGGCAACAGTCAGGTGGATTTTTTTTCTTTAGAAGCTTATTTTGATATGTTATAATGAAGTCAAACTTTTCATAGCTTTTGACAGAGTGCTTCATTTGTAGAGGATCAAGACTTTGTAATATAATCAGAGAAATTTCTACTAAGTAATTTGCAGGTAGTAATACACTGTGATCTGAACAGTTCTCCAATTTACTGTATCTCCTCAAGCACTGAAGGTTGATATTTTTAAATTAAAAAGATTGATGCTATTTGTCTTTTATATGATTGGTATAATCCTCTAGTCACATACTTCTAGCTATATAGCCAGGAAGTAGCAGTATACAAATTATTAGACAACTTATGACCCGTTGGGTCATCCTTTAAGGGAAAGGGAGTTCGGATGTTCCCACTTCTCTTTTCACACAGAATAATTAGGCTAATGATATATTTTTACCCCAGTGCTGCATGGTGGTCCTATCTCCTCAGAAAAGTGTTTATAACATATACCTGCAGAGATGCTACAACAGCCAGGACTTGGCAAATAAAACTGGTCTGAACATGGATTTTTTTAATGCATTCTTTAAGTTAGCAAATTTGAGGAACCTATACTATTATACTACAACCAAAAAGTGTTGTAGTATAATGCACAGGGAAGGGAAATGAATTCTGACTTCCTACCAGCTTCTCCATTGACTTTGTTTGTAGGAAGCTGACAGGGAGTATCAGAAATCACAATCACATAACCAGGGGACCCTGCATGAAGTTCATGGAAATTTCAATTCCACAGGAGTAATGAGTCCTGAATTTTTTATACTTTCTTTAAGTTGGCAGATTTTAGGTACCTTGAATCAAACGTTGTACTGATATAATACACTAACTAATGGGCTAACTAAAGGGAGCAAACAGACAAACAGACAGGAAAATAGATTTAGTAAATAGATTTACTAAATCTATTTAGTAAATAGATTTCAACTTTTTATTTTTTTTACTGAGAGTCAATTTGGGGTTGTGATTTAGGCTGTAATCTAGAAACTGGGAGACTGTGAATTCTAGTCTCTCTAATGATCACTTGATTTTTGAAGCCCTGTTCTGGTTGCTTTAACACACTTATTTTATTTGAAATTTGAAATTATGGTTTGTAATGTATATTACAAATTAAACTCCCAGGAAAACTTATTGGATATATCCCTATCCAACTAAGGCTCATCTTATATTGTTACTCCAATATCTTTAAGAATGCTCAGTAACAAATATGTATTTCCCTGCAATTTTAGCTGTCTCTGCTATAACAAGTTAACTGATCAGAAATTATAAAGCATTTTTAAACAATTTGGGGGGCAGTGTTTTTATGTTTTATAAAGATATCACTTTTTTTCTGAAACAGCTTTTTAAAGCAGCTTTCAATCCAAAATTAAATCAATCTTCCAGTTTTAGCAACGCAAAAGACATAAACAGCCAGTTTGGTGTAGCAGTTAAAGCACCAGCCTAAAAACGAGGAGACCATGAGGTTTAGTCTTGCCTTAGGCACAAAGTTAGTTGAGTGACCTTGGGCCAGTCACTCTCTCTCAGCCCTAGGAAGCAGGCAATGGCAAACCATATCTGAAATCTTGCTAAGAAAATTACAAAGACTTGTCCAGGAGTCAACACTGACTTAAAGACACCAAAAATAAATAAATAAATGATTAAAATGTTAAGGGTTGATGTGTTAAAGAAGAGTGATGAACTTATTGAGGAAATTAAGGGGTAGCCGATGAAGCTGAAATTGCATCTGATAAAATATGATTCCAATGCATCATATTAATAATGACTGGTCGCTCTGTACTGAATCCAAAGTTTCCAGTGCTTTCAAAATTCATGTTAAGTAGCTTCCAGTTATCATTTACAGCCAGGTAATGCACCATCTTGCAGCGTGATACTTTCATATTATGTTCTCTGTCTCTGGAGGCTCATGACGTTTCATCCAGAAGTTGCAATCCTATTCGCCATTTGTACTGCTTTAAGGAATCAGCCACATGGCATCGTCTAAAAGGCCTTGGATAGCGGCTTGGTAGCAGACACTTGGCTTCAGCCACCTGTCTAGCAGCAACTGAGATTTAGGTCACCTGTCTAGTAGCTCTGAGCTCCAGATGGCTGTGCAGGCTGCAGCTATTGCCCCATTGTTGGATGTCTTGGCAAGACTAATTATTTCAAAGTATTTCACTCCAGTCTATGTAAGACTACTGTATCTGTGCTGTGAAAAATTGAAGGTTTTAATTAGCTTTCTGTATCTCTTTGCTGCTCTGTTGGCTGGACTTTTACAGATAGCCCTAAACTACCAGGTTTAACCTATAGGGACAACTTGCTGGCCAGCCTACGCACACATAGTTCCTAAAGAAATTAGACCACCAGTAAGCCAATTCATCAACGTTCATAGAACACAATTTTCATCAGACACAAATATGAAACTAAGAAAGCAAACCAAATAAAACAATGTAATTGAAGAACTGAATTACTGATTGGAAACCATTAAAAATCTCCTCCCTGCTTCTGTGTTGGACCTGCTAACTTCATCATTCTCTTATCTAAGTAGTCTTCCTCTCCCACCAGCAGCCCAAACCATCACTCCCTTCCTGCAGAGAAAGGCAAAACAAAAAACAAAAAAAACAAAACCAAGATAATTTAATTATGGCTGTAAAAGGGTCAATACTTGCCACTTCCTTGAAGATACAACCTGTGTTAGCCAAAGCCATCTAGAATTCAACCACTCATGGCTTAATACATTTTATGTAAATCCACAAAATATCTTGGAAGCAGTGATGGTGATTTCTAATACTTAGGTAGGCTGAAAATGAGGAGCAAAACATCTGCTAAATGTGAAAGACCCTTCCAACTGCAGTCTGAAAAGTAGTTGAGGGAGCAACAAAAGTGGGAATGCTTCTTTCTGCTATAGATAGAAATAACAATAGCAACAGCACTTAGACTTATACACCACTTCATGGTGCTTTACAGCCCTCTCTAAATGGTTTACAGAGACAGCATATTGCCCCCAACAATCTGGGTCCTCATTTTACTGACCTCGGAACGGTGGAAGGCTGAGTAAACCTTGAGTGGTTCAGAACCTGCAATACTGCATTCTAACCACTGCAACACCACAGATCCACTGGCTTCATCTCTCCACAGGCTATGAAGCAGCTGATATATCATTTGTTTTTCCTCAACTTTTTCTTATTTCCTCATTGTTTCTAGTATTGGGTAATTTAATATTTTAGGTGCTGCAATGGATTCAAGTGACTTAAGATATAGAAAGTTATACAAAGATATAGTAGTAGTTAGTTAGTAAGTTAGTAAGCTTGTAAGCCGCCCTGAGTCTTCGGAGAAGGGCGGGATATAAATGGAATTAAATAAAAATATTTCTAGTCAAGAATTAGGCATCAGTCATCTAGTTCTCTGGGAATCCACAATGTTGCCAGTAACATTAGACTTTTATTTAAGATAATATGGCTTCACGGAGCTTCAGGGTAGTTCACTTCAGTATTTGCAAAAGCCTTTCCTTTCCTCATTTTTCTTCTTTTTTTAAAAAAATTTGCATTAGAAGGTTTAAAAACAATAGTAAAAATTGCAACAAATCAGAACAGAAAAGTAAAAGAAGAAGTAACAGTAAAGTGTAAAAGTGCAGTCAGAAAAGAGAATAATAAAATAGAAAAAGAAAGATATAAAGAAAGATACAGAGACATAAAGAAGAGGATTCCAATGTTCCTCACAGTGGTTATTAAGTACAATTATATTTTGACCCCTTTCTCTAAAGTTACATCATGACTGACTTCTTTCTAATATCCTGTCTTCCATAATCATCAAAATCCTAAATCATGTTCATTTTTTTATTTTTACACAAAAAAAATCCATAAAGGATTTTCAGTCACAATCAATGTACATACTGTCTTTTCTTTAATCAAAGAAGTCAGTTTATGCATCTCAGTAAGATCTGTCAGTCTTACCAACCATTCCTCCATACTGGGAAGTGCCAAATCCTTCCAACTTTGTGCATAATAATCTTGTCATAGTAATCATATATTGAAATAATCTTCCATGACTCTTTTCCAACTGTCAGTCCTAAAAGGAAAAGGCCTGGCTTCAATATAATTTTTTTTTTAAAAAAAATCTATGTTTCATTGTATATGAATCCACGTTTTTCTTAGCTTTTTTATATGTTCACCAAGCATGATAGAACGTCATACACATTTCCAACATATATTTGAAGTGTCTTTATACATTCCAGATAATTTCTTTGGCATCCTATTCCAACAATACATTATTTTATAAAAATTCTCCTTAAGATCATAATGGAATGTATATTTTAACCCTTTTAACCAAATATTTTCCCATTGATTCAACTGTGTGTTATAATCAAAATTCTCAGCCCCACGTTATCATACATTTTTGACCTGTTCTTCCTCTGTTTCAAAATACAGGTAGTCCTCGACTTATGACCACAATTGAGCCCCAAATTTATGTTGTTAAGTGAGACATCTGTTAAGGGAGTTTTTCCCCATTTTACCATATTTCTTGTCACAGTTGTTAAGTGAATCACTGCAGTTGTTCAGTAAGTTACTGCAGTGATTCACATAACAGTTATTAAGTGAATCACTGCAGTTGTTAAGTGAATCACAGCATCTGCTAAATGAATTACTGCAGTCATTAAGTTAGTTAAGTTAACAACACTGCTGTTGTTAAGTGAATCTGGCTTCCCCATGGACTTTGCTTGTCAGAAGGTGATCACATGACCCCGGGACACAGCTACAGCCATAAATATGAACCAGTTCCCAAATATCTTAATTTTAATCACATGACGGTGGAGATGCTGTAATTGTCATAAGAGTGAAAAACGATCGTAAGTCACTTTTTTGAGTGCCGTTGTAACTTTGAAAGGTCACTAAATGAACTAAGTTGAGACCTACCTTTACCTTTTTTCAGATTTCTAATAATCCATGTATTTAGACTTGGGGAAGAGAACTTAGCACCTTTCGCTTCTCCCTAGTAAGTCGTCCTGTGAGCTACGATACGATGATTATCACCTTATAAATACACACCATTAAGTAAGGAAATGAATAAAAGTAGGGCAAACACAGTCTACTTCCATTTCTATAAACTGGGGGGGGGGGGTAGATTTGCGGGGTTAATTAAATTATATTCATTAATCTATCATCATTTGTACCGAGGCTGATCTTGAATAAAAATCAATCCCATTAGTTTTTCTCATGTTACCTGTGTCATGTGCAGTTCCCATTAATGTGGCAGGGGGAAAAAAAGATTTAAAATTGTGCTTGCATTCTGACAAAGAAGTCTTTGATTTTGCATTACTAGCCAATATGCATCAAAATAAAGAACCGTGTGTGAAAATTTCTTATTTATGTTGCTTTCAGATTAGAAGCCCCAAAGCAAAAGGAGGATTACATAAAAAAATGCAAGAATGGAAGTTTATGAGGGAGGTTTTGCTCCTGTCCCCTAGGAATCCTGTCCCAATCACTGTCATATTCTAAACCAGGGGTAGGCAACCTTGGCTTTTATGACTCGTGGACTTCAACTCCCAGAATTCCTGAGCCAGCACAGCTGGCTCAGGAATTCTGGGAGTTGAAGTCCACGAGTCATAAAAGAGCCAAGGTTGCCTACCCCTGTTCTAAACTATTCTCAGGCACTGCTTATACTCTTACAAATCTAGTTTTTTACAACCACACAAAGGCTATTGGCTTGTTTTTTGTTTGAGTTTAGTGGAAATCATGTTTCTCTGGAGGATAAATTCTGTGCCCAATACAATGATTTTTCTGCCCACTTCTGGTATTTTGTTTTATGTATTTTGGCTGAAAGACGCTTTCCTCTCCAAAGTGCTGGCAAGAAATGAATCTTCGCCGTGCAAAATATGCTTCTGCCACTAAGCTATTAGCCCCTCCCTTAGGGATATATGTTGCTATTTAGGGAAGTGAGCGGCGGTTTATTTTTATCTGTCCCTTCTTTTCTCCTGCATCATCTACTTTCATTGCAGGCTGACAAAAATAGTACCAGGCAGGAGATTGCTGCCAGTTTCCTGCAGCAATAGACAGACCCTGAAAGCTGCGTTTTCAGCCTCTCATCTGCCATACCTTAGCACATTGTTAGACATTTAGCAGCTGCTGACTCTGTCAAAGTCGGGCTGAGTGCCTTCTAATCTTTTATAATTCTCAAGAGAGTCTTGGTTAACTGAGGATCTCAGCCTGGAGAAGACAATGCATATTCATGGTGCAGCTGCTACCGGTCACGTGTAACCTATTGCTAGGTTACAAGGACCCAAAAATAAATCCTTCAGTTTAGATTAGACCTCAAATGAACTGCTTCCACCACTGTGGCAAAGCCCAGAAAGCTAGTTATAGCATGGATATTAATGAGGAAAAGAAAAGGCAAGGCAGAGCAATAGTGAGGAAAGCCTCTGATGGGTAAAGAGAGGGTTGTCCCTGATTTGGGAATCCTCCTTTGGGGGGCACATATTTCCCTGTGCAGACATTGTTTGCACAGTTGCTCCCGATTTGCTCTCATCATCACTGCAGAGGGCAGCAGAACTCAGCACTGTCACATCATCTTGGAAGTAGGACAGATTTGCACCATAAGGTTGGTGTACTCATGTTTAGTACCTCGTTAATTGCCCAGTTGGATACCATCCTTTGAATCAGACTATTTCCACCATCAAGGACTTCGACATAAGATCCGATCCAAAAAGCATTTGGCATGTGTTGTAATACATGAGAAGTGTTTCAGCAAAGGGAACATAGGAAACTAGTTGTGCATCCCCTGCTGATCCTAGGTTAATCTCTCTCACTGTATCTTCATGTGTAATCCATAAGAAAAATATGTGAAAATACATGGTCCCACAAACTATTTCTTTTGTTCAAAATTAGAGGGCATAGTTGGAATAGCCCATATATGTGGGCTATTCTCCACCATGCTCATTCTTTTCAAATTGCAGACCAAAATGTTTAACCTTTGAAAGGAAAACCATGCTAAACCTTACTTGATGACTGATGAAAACAAGATAGCCATTCTTTCTTTCAAGGAAGTTGTGGCCATCTCCCCAAATGTTTGTTCTCGAATTCAAAGGGTGTTTGTAACAACCACAAGATGCCTTTAGGCTGGGAGAATCAGAATCTTCAAACTCTTCTTCAGCTGTTTTTTTCCCAACACTTGGGGGGGGGGAAAGTTTGGTAAAAAAAAATGGCTGAGGACTTGCAAGCCAACCAATGTCCCATTTTGTTATCTTCTGGAATTGGACTAGATTAATTTAATTCTAGAAGGCAACCATGCTTTTTAATTTAAGCTCTACCACCCTCCAAAAAAACCCTATAGAAAGCTTACCCAAATGATTGTTTAAAATATTGCTTTATTGATAAGTTAGTTAAAGCCAGACAATAAATTGAACCCTTAAGATTATTTGAATGGATCAAAAGCTACACACACACACACACACACACACACACACACTTTTTTCTCCTAAATAAGAAATATGAAGAGCCAAAAGGTAGCTTAGTTCCAGATTTCCATCTTTTGCCCATTAAAGAATCACAGAAATTTCCAGCTTGCTACATCGAAAAGCAGCATCCTGGGCTTTGGAAATGATCAAGATCCCTAATTAAAATCTACAGCAAAAGCAATGTATTTTCCAAAACACACAACTCTGAAATGCATGATCACAAAATATATTTATTTAATGTAGGGAAAGATGCAATATTATTGTACTGTTATCTGTGAACAGATGAAATACTTGAAATATTTATCTGGTATATTTGTGTTTGCTCAACCTGTTGATCATCTTCTGGCCTTCTATACACTGGTTTTAGAATTGATTCAAAAATAATGTTTTATTTTAAATTCTGTATGTGGATCAAATTCTTCTCAACTAATGGTTCCATTATAAAAGTTGACTGTATGTAAATACAGGTAGTCCTTGACTTACAACCACAAGTGAGCCTAAAATTTCTGTTGTTAAGTGAGACATTTGTTAAGAGAGTTTTGCCCCATTTTATGACATTTCTTGTCACAGTTGTTAAGTGAATCACTGCAGTTGTTAAGTAAGTTACTTAACAACTCTTAAGTGAATCACTGCAGCTGTTAAGTAAGTTACCTAACAACTCTTAAGTGAATCACTGCAGTTGTTAAGTGAATCACTGCAGTTGTTAAGTTAGTTAACAACACTGCTGTTGTTAAGTGAATCTGGCTTCCCCATGGACTTGTCAGAAGTTCGCAAAAGGTGATCACATGACCCCGGGACACAGCAACAGCCATAAACATGAACCAGTTGCCAAATATCTTAACTTTAATCACGTGACCGTGGGGATGCTGCAGTTGTCATAAGTGTGAAAAACGGTCATAAGCCACTTTTTTGAGTGCCGTTGTAACTTTGAACGATCACTAAATGAACTGTTGTAAGTCAAGGACTACCTGTATACATGTAAAGGAGTATGTACAATCACCACGCCACACTCCCATGGTTGTATCTTCCAGAATTCTCTGGTTGAGGATTTCTTTGAGATGGAGGTAGCCAATTTTGATGTCATTCCTTCTACTTCATGCTTTGCACTTGCTTATTGGTATATGCATTGTAATACATGTTGTTAGCTAAGTTTATCCAGGTAACTATTTGACATGATATGAAAAACTGAATAAAATTGAATCAGTCATTGTTATTGCTTGTGATCAGGTTTTTGAGAAAAACTCAAAATGGAGACAGCTACTTTGGGACAGCAATGTATAGTTTTATTGTCAAGTGTGTATTGTCTTTTTTGCCTTGTAGCCACTTCATACAGAGTTGCACTTAGCTACTGAAAATGTGTTTCTATACCAAACAGAGTCAAACAAAAGCTGACAGCTTTTTCATGCACCTAGGAACCAATTTATTCAAAGACATCTGGACAAAAGCATAGGAAAAGCTAATACTGAGGACCTAAAAAGGAGGTGAAAGTAAGTTCCAAGGGAAGGGTAAGTATACACATTCAGAGTAGTTGTGGGGCACATGGAGAATCTTCACCTCCATTAAAAGAATTTCAGTAATACTTTCAAAGCCTTTTAATAAAACCTATTACCAACCAGTTTCATTTCAGAGAATGAACTATGAAATATTTTTCAGCTTGGCATGTTGGCTGAGCTTGAACACAGAGGGAAAACTGGGAGAGCAAGAAAATTCACATGGGTACACAAACACATAAACACAAAGTTATGTGATTTGCATTATTTGTGATCCTGAGACTGGCTGCATGTGGTCATGTTACTGGCAAAGGTAATAGTGGAGATGGCAGAATCACAGCCTCATGGGGCTTGGCTGCTGCTTGGTGAATCCAGGGCAGCTCAGGAGCTCCTGGTCCCTATGGCAACTATGGACCTGCCTCAGGTAATATAGAGCTCAGTACATATTGGGCACTAGGTCTGTGTTTTGTCTTGGGGCAGTTACAGTGCAATCTACTTTGTGAGGTTATTAGTATCACTTCATTACTATGGAGAGATCATTCTTTGGATGCCTTCTGATTTGCTAACACCACACCCAAACAAGGAGACCCATCCTGTTAGATTAGCCTATCCCAGTTGACTTATGGACTCTTGGGTTTTCCATGACGATCTGATGGTGATTCAGCTGAGGCCTTGGTAGGCAGGTGACTGAGGCCCTGAACTAAATTGCTGTTATGCAGCTCCTATCTGTGCACCAATCCCAGGGTGCACCTTGGTTTTCTGGGAGTTCCACTGAAGTGCCACTCTGAAGTTTACTCAGTGAAGTTTATTTTAAAAATAGTAAAAATAAGGAATTTAGGATTGTTGTTCTCATTCACAGGCTAGAGGAGTTAATGCTTGTTCTCTATGCCTTAACAACAATTCCCTCACTTTCCAAATTGTTATTTGAGAAATCTGTTCATACCTTCCATAAAGCTACATTACAAATAAATGGGTTTGAATCCATTTAAAACCGGGAGTTACTGCCGAGAAATTCCAGACACTGCATCTAGGAAGAGAACAGATGGACCTCTGACAAAATTTTTATTTTTTAAGATTGTTCAGGGAAAGTCATCAATAGTTTACTTAGACTGAAAAAGATATAGGTAACTTAGAATTCTTTGAAAGCTATGTGTAGTACAGCTTTCTCAAATTCTCTTGGAGGGACCTACGGACACGTTAAAGACATACAGAATTATATACAAACTATATTTCTCAAAAAATAGAAAAAGAGGCTTGGCATAACCATTTTCAAAGAAACCGTCATGTAACTGAGACAGTTTGTCCCTGAGAAATGCAGTCCTTTACAATGTATTCTGGTATGTGGAAGTAAGAGAGAATAATGAAGAAGAAAACCCTGTGGCTACTGTATACATTTGTTCTTTAAAATTCAGCAGCAGCCTCATTTCAGTGTTTTCGTATCATTGGAAATATTCATCATCCAAGACTTTATTGACATCATGAGTACATAAGGTGCGGTACTTTGCCCCAGTCTAAGAAAAGAAGGATCTGCTTAATGATATAATCATCAACTCCAGGAAGAGCAGTCAATAGTCTACTACTTACTGAGGTGCAAAACCTTTGTCTAGACTAGGCTTCTCCAACTTGGTGTCCTAGATCTGTTAAGATTTCAATTCCCAAAATGTTTGGCTTGAAATCAAAATCCCAACCCGTTTGAAGGTTATAGACACATTACATCCAAGGCTGTAGTGTGTCAAAATGCAGGGGAAGAGAAGGAAACAGAGAAATTACACAAAAGTTCAGCACAGAAATTTGAACCAGCTAGAGCTATCTTTGGATCACAATGGGAAAATTGGAGGAAAGGACTAGAGCTTCCCCACTGTCAACCAGCATGTTTAGTTCATTTTATGAGATGTTCAGCTCATGATGATGATAACTTTATTGTCACTTTGAATGTACACCAATCGGCATACATCAAAATGAAATTTTGTTGCGTACAGCTCTCAAAGGGTCACCACCTCCGATATATACTCCTTGTTCGTGGCCCGCTCAAATTTCACATTGTCCATTTTAGTCTCTAGGGAGTGAACGATGGCACACAGGACAGATGGAAATGGGGCTCCATGTGGATTAGCCCTCAAATTCGCTTGTATTCTGACAACCTCGCCTTCTTTCCTTTTTCTGATCCTGACTCTTCCACCTTTTCCTTAAAGAGGCCTTGCTTCTTTTCGCCCCTGGAGCACGCTGCTGCCGCCACCAACTCCTCCAAAAGCCTCTCTCTCTTCCTCTGGGCCTGCCGACAGCCTCATCCAGTTCCTTCGCTCCATAAGCTCCAGGTCCTCTCCTCCTCTGCCTCCTCTGGAAACAGCCCTGATTTGCAATACAATCCATCACTGGGCCAGCAGTCAGATCTTGCTGCTGGTAGAACAAATTCAAACAGCGCCAATGACTTTTAACAGTCTCACCAACAGTTCCAAAACAACTAGAAACTTGCCATGCCAGCAAAGATTGTCGGTCGTATGTCGTATGTTACCTTAGTTCCACCATGTTGCTCAAACACATTAAAATCTTCCTGATCATGTGGCCTATAGGCCTTACTATCCCTCCCAAAACTATTTGCCTTCAAGAGCCAATGCAGCCGCAGCCATTCCAGGCGCCGCCATCTTAGATCAATTGGAAGATATAAGAAAAGTAATAGAAGGGGATTAGAAGATCTCACTAGGAAGAAGTTCTTTCCAGGTAGGCTAGGATTTTGAGTTGCATTGACGGCATTGTTTTTATAGGAGGGAGTATCAGTCATATGAACCCTGATGAGTAGAATGCATCCAGGATTGGGGCAGCTTGGGCTCAGGGTTATGGTCTTTGTGGGAATTCCCAAAGGTACCTTTCTCACTGGAGGAGTCATTTGCAGCATTCTGTAGGAGTAAATGAATGATGGATCTTTTTACATGTGGAGGGTCTCCTAGCACTTAACATCTGTTGTTTCCAAGGCAACTGACGAATACATCTCATGGCAATAAGGCCGGTTCTGGCCATTAATAGCACTACTTGGCAACATGCCCCACGCCTCTTATTTGCTGCTTTGATATGCATGCTATCTTTGATCTCTGCTGGGGGAAGGGGTACGAACAGCAGGGAAAGGGGGGATTCATTTTCTAACACAGCAGACGTTTACCCCCCCCCCCCACAGAATCTGCAAGCTCGGGCCATTGGAAGCAAGGCAGAAGCAGCTGAAAAATGGGGCTGTTAATTGGCAGCTCCAATGTAGCAGGAATGACACAGCATTCTATTTCTCACTACCACATGCTCACTTTGTAAAAGGGAAAACCAAGCACTGATATTGACTGGAGCACTAGGAGACCACCATGGAAGCTGGAATCTGGTTTTTTTCCCCACTGTTTTCATTCTCCCTCCTACCTATCATTAGCTAGCTACCATATCTCTATCAACTGTCTTTCTCTATCATCTATCTATCTATCTAAGATAGATATGAGCCTAGACAGTCACTTGTCGGAGATGGTATAGCTCAGGGGCGTCAAACTCAATTTCATTGAGGGCCATATCAGCATTGCAGTTGCCCTCAAGGGGCCGGGTGGGTGTGGCCTACTGGGTGGGCGTGGCCTACTGGGTGGGCGTGGCTGGAGTGGGTGTGGCCTACTGGGTGGGCATGGCCAGCTCTACATCGTTCGCATCAAGGGTGCCTATGGGGGCCTGGGCAGGAGTGGGACAGATCTGAGGGTCTCTGGCAGAAGGAGGGTCTCTGGGCCAGGGCCAAGGCAGTGGGGGCCGTTCCCTCCCTGTTTCCAGGATGGCTTCGCGGGCCACATGAAACCACTTTGCGGGCCGGATCCGGCCCCCGGGCCTTGTGTTTGACATGTCTGGTATAGCTTCTCCTGCTTCAGCGGGGGGCTGGACTAGAAGACCTCCAAGGTCCCTTCCAGATTCTATTCTATTCTATTCTATTCTGTTCTGTTCTGTTCTGTTCTGTTCTGTTCTGTTCTGTTCTAATTATCTCTCAATCCACTGACTTCCTTCCCTTTCCTTTTCTGTCCATCAGCAGAAAGTGGGTGGGGGAGAAACCCTGTCAGTTACTACAGGTAATCCTCAACTTACAACAGTTTGTTTAGTGACCATTCAAAGTTACAATGGTACTGAAAAAGTGATTTATGATCATTTTTCACACTTACAACCATTGCAACATCCTTATGGTTACGCGATCAAAATTCAAACACTTGGCAACTGAAACCTATTTATGGTGCTTGCAATGTTCACCTTTTGTGACCTTCTAACAAGCAAAATGAATGGGGAAGCCACATTCACTTAGCAACTGTGTTGCTAACTTAACAACTGCAGCGATTCACTTAACAAATGTGGCAAGAAAGGTCATAGAATGGGGCAAAACGTAACAAATGTCTCACTTAGGAGCAAAATTTTGGGGCTCAATTATGGTCATAAGTCGAGGAGTACCAGCAGCAATGTATGGAATGAGTCTCTTAAAACTTTTCACTATTTCTAGGCTCCTTCCCAACTCACGTCTGCTACGTCCCATTGTGCTGTAACCTAAGCTAGGTCATGTTTGAAAAACAAAATCTGAATCACGAAGGGAAATCATAAGAAATTTTATGTGAAATTTCCCTTCCTTCCTTTATATAGGCAATAAATGCCAACTTAGAGATTTTTCTGTAAGCAGTCAGTTTTATCATCTTATTGTTATGCTTTTTTGGCTTTCACATTATTTCACTGCCACATTATTTTTCAATTACACCAGTTATCTGTAATGCCATTCCACTGTTTCACTCTTCTTGGAAAAACAACAGAGTAGAAGTAACTCCAGAGAGAAGAGAAGAATATTCTGTCATTATTGAGAAGCTAGTTAGTCCTGCAGGGCAGTTCAAATGAAACTGACCAGTAGATGGGCATTATAGGAAGGGGAAAGGGATTGAAAATGACAAATACAGAAAAAAAAATGGCCAATCACCAACATACCCATTATTCTGTGGTCAATAAAATCAGAAAAAGTGGGGCAGCTGAATCTCAATAAGCATTTTAAAATATTTTTCAAATTATAGAGTGAAGAATTACCCATTTTCTCCTCCAAATGCAATAGTGGAAGCTTCCCTTTCTCTCTCCTCTACCTTATTAGGAGCTTGGAAAGAAATTGGCATCAAAAACAAAAGTGTCAGCAGAAAGATGTGGAGAAAAATTAGGAAACAAAATTCCAAGAGAGCAAATGCTGGGAGACAAATAGGTACGGTGGAGGGTAATTAGTGACTGGAAAAGGGGGGCCTCCAAACAAATACACCTCTGATCACACCCACTATTGGTTTCATGACCAGGGCAATGAGTGATAGGGCATAGCAAGTGTCATGGCTTAGTGTCCAAATGAAAAGAAAAGTACTACTTTTATACCAATTGCAGCTAATGAAGTCTTAAAAATTGTCAGACCCATTGGAGGGGGTTGGGGGACAAGATACAGGGAATATTGTGTGGCCGAGGAAGGGATGTGGTGCTTTGTGATACAATAGCTCAAGTCAGTGGTGGGATTCAGCTAGTTCACACTACTTTGGCAGAACCGGTAGCTAATTTTTTGTTGCCCGGGCCCAGAATGGACTTCTGGAAGCTGTATCCACACAGAGAACCGGCTGTTCACATATTTGAATCCCACCACTGGCTCAAATGCAAATAAGGGCAGAACCATTATCTCCACGCTCTGGCTGCACCCTAGAAGATGGAAAGAAGAAGAGACACGCAGCTATTTGGATTCAAAGTAGAAAAGATTGTAGTGCCCTGTCCCTTATGTCAGTGACTCTCCTCTCCTGAAGAAGGATGAGAATTCAATATGTTATGACCTAGGCTGCAAGAAAAAACGGTGGGTGGGTGGATAGGGGGGGACTGAGGCATAGCTTTCAAAAGACTTGCACCAGGGTTTCTGAGATTTCTTGTCTTGCAATTGATTCACCAAGCCACATGGGGGTAGCATTGCTGTAGTTTCCAAAGCCTGCACCTACAGCCTGTCAGTGGAATTTATTTATAGGAAAGCAAATGTTAAGTAAATCGCTTCTATATACTTCTCTGCCATTTAGTTTTTCTGGAATACGATAGGATAAATGGGGTCTACGTCAGTGTTCCCTTATCAACACATTGTTCCTCCTGCTATACATATGTGTCCTTGCAACTGGGTGAAGTCTAGTTAGATCTTGGCCCCTTTAAAAAATAAAATAAAATGTAATTTAAGCACTATTAGGTCAGAGCCAGGTTGATATTAGTATGTGTACACACACACACACACACACACACACACAAATAACAAGGGCAGTTCCAGCAGAACTAGTTTCCATTGTTAGATGAATGCCACACAATCACAACGTTCTTCAGTCATGTGATCTCCATTTGCAATCTCCTGCTGGCTTCCCATTTGACTTTGATTGTGGGGTGTTGGCAGGGAAAATTGCAAACAAGTGATCGCAGGACACTGTGATGTCATAAGTGCAAGCTGGTTGCTGAGTGCCCAAATTATGATCACGTGACCATAGGGATGCTGCATCATCCGCAACTACAAGGACCTGTCATAAGTACCCCTCATTCAGTACTGTATTAACTTTGAACAGGTACTGAACAAGTGGGTGTTAAATAAGGACTACCTGTATATTGTTCTTATGCCATTCAAAAATGAACAGTCGAGGTCATCTTCATGTAAAACTTTAACAAACCAAATTTATTTACTTTTTATGTTTTCTCTAAATCAGCACATTTACAGTAAACTTTTTTCCATTCATACATTTCTCAGTGACCTGCTGAAGAGCAAAAATCTACTCTGTACCCCCTCAAGGTTAAACTGAACAGCATGTCCCATATTTTGCTTACAGTAATCTCTAAACCTTTTCAGTCAGAATCCCAATAAATGCCGTCCCAAGCACATTTATCAAACTAATCCACTTATACTACATTTATTATGGCTACTCTTCCTTGAATGTAGGGGAATAACAATAGCTTTCTTCATGAAATACAGATACAGTCTTGATAATGTAGAGAGTAAGGAATATGACCTTGATGGAGATATGCAAGAGCTGTTGCCAAAAGACACCAAAGCATTTTTAAGTTCAAAATAGCAGATAACATACAAAAGTGGTTCAGACAGATGCCTCCCAATTCACTGAACTATAAGAAGGAAGAGAAAGTTCTGTACAATACAACCAGATTTGCAAGATACTGTTATTATAGCCAACCTCAATAAAACAGATTGTGCAGTTTATTTCCTGGTCTGATCCATCTAGTGAAGTTGACATATACACACATTTAAGTTGCATAGTTACTCCATGAGAAAACTACAACCTTATTTCAACATCTCTCCAGTTATACCATCTGCAGCTACAGCTTTACCATTTGTCAACATTCTCTTAGCATTTATGACTTCTTTTTCATAATTGGTTTCTAGATATCAGGATTTAGAAGCAGTTTGGTCTAGTGGTTAAGGTATCAAGCTAGAAATTGAGAGAATGTGAGTTCTAGTCCCATCTTAGGCATGAAGAATCGGCTGGGTGAATTTGGGCCAGTCATTCTTTTTCAGCCTAACCCACCTCAGAGAGCTGTTGTTGGAAAAACAGAAGGAAGAAGGAATATTAAATATATTGGTCATCTTGAGTTATTTAAAAAAACAATAATAAAGGTGGGATAAAAATCAAATAAATAAATTGCATAGCATTAGTTTCAATTCAACATATCACTGTCACTCCTATACAAATCTCTAATATGCTCCTCCTGACATTTGCTCACTTTAGTTTCATGTTTAGGTTTTTTTCAGCCATATCCAAAATATTTTTATATTAATTTTTCTCTGTGTTTGGTGTTTTTCACATTCTCATTTTTTGCTGTATTTCTTTTCCTACATGTGGGTTTTTTTAACCTCATCTACAGACTTGTTTAGTTCATCATTCCACCAAACAGTGTTTCTTTCATACTTCCTTGTGGATTAGCTCCACACACTTCTGTGGCACTCTTTAACATTATTTTTGTCAAGCGCTGGGGAAATCAGAAATTCCAGACAGTTCAAATGGGTATAAAGATTTATTGCAAGCTTAAGCTGTCTACAAAAATCTGAACTACAAATGGTCAAAGTAAATTGGCAGTAGATAAGAGTCAAAAGAATTCAAGGTGGGGTGGACTTAGATCTCTTGTGGGGCAAAGGAACTCATGACTGATGACATGTTTGACCCCACCCTTCGGCTCAACCTGGTCATCTCCTACAGTTCTTTTTACTGGGCTCCAAGCACATACAACACTCTGTATGTCAACTGTCCAGTTGGCAAATGCAGAGAAAGAAACTCCTGGGACATTATTTTACCAAGAGTATAAAACTTTACTGAATAAACCATATTGGCACAGAAGAAGCAAAGACAGCTCTGGATTTCCCAAGCAAAAGCAAGAGTAGTTAATCCCACCTTCCCCTATGGACCACCCACAGTCCATTATGTACACCAATCACTTCTGTTCATTTTGTTATGGGAACCAGCCAGCCATGCTGGGACATCTGTTCATTGTGTCCTTGAGATGGAAGCAATGTCTCACGAGAGCCAATGGGTGCTTGGATGCCATTATCCTCATCCTTGCATTCCATTCCACCCACTCCCTTTTACTGTCAAGCTGCAAGCAAAGCAAAATGTAAGTGAAAGTGCAAGTCAGTCTTGACACTGTCATTACATCTGTTTTTCATTCATTCTGTCAGGAGATTAATGTACTTTCTACTACTTTTTCATAGACGACTTGTATCGTCTTCTCCTACAATCACCCTAATTTTATTCTTTTCTTTAATTTCCTTTCTTTTCTCCCAGCCCATTTCTCCCCAACATCCACTATCAAAAAATGGTCTGTCCCATTTCAAAATCTCTCGCTGCCCTTCACTCAGGAGAGCTGATCAGAAACCAAAACCAAAAATTATTACTTATAATTTAAGACAATAATATGCATGCCCAAGTGTGTAAGGAAATGTCATAGCATGAAGCAAATGATATAGCAAATATTTGACATAAGTATAGAGAACTATGGTGGTAAGCTTGAAGAAAATAGAGAGAAGTCATTGGGAAAACATTAAAACATTAAAACTTAACCAAGGAAAACAGGAAGGCATGAGAAAGAAACTCAAGATTGTCCCATCTCTTGACTCCCTTTGGTATAAGTGGGAGAGATAGAGACATGCTTTCAGCCTTTCAGGATTCTGTTATTATAATCTCTATCAGTAAAGCAGAGTTCCAGTATTTCTTGTGCTGCCTATTTTCTAGCTTGATCTGCCTTGAAAATCTGACACCAAGCTTTAGTAAATCACGACATCACAGCGTTTAATTTAAATATGCTAGCAGATCTTGATATCTCTGGCAATTCATCTGTATACCTGTATCTCACATAGAAAATGTTTTTCTCTTTTTCCCCCAAGTCTTTTCCAGTATTCTAATAGTAAAGGGTTTTTGTCTAGAAAGCTGTAAATAAGGGAGTAAAAAGGTGTTACCATGGCAGCTTTGTATATGGACAAGGCAGTTAGATAGAATGATCCCAGACTGGTCCACAAGATTTTTTTTAAAAAAATGTTCTTCCATGAGAGAGGAAAAAAAACAAATAAAAATTTAACAGCTGGGTGATATTTTGATTAGAATGCCATACACGACTGTAAGCTTTCAAGTGCTGCAGAACTCTTCATTAGTTTAGCTGGTGCAAAAAAGGAGGGTGATGGACAGAAATTTCCTCCAAATTAGCTTAGAATTATGACTGAGATCAACAGCTCCAGGTCATTTTCAAGGTGGAATGTGCAGACTGAATGCATTATGATAAATTATGAATTCTGACATTTTAACTAGTGACTGTGACCCTTTTAACTTTGTTACTGATTATACCATCCCTGATTTCTCATTTAAATATCAGAACCTAAAGTATCAGTATGGCTTACTCATACCGATGAAATGTGGATATATGGAGTAGATTTTTCCTCCTCACTGTATTTTCCATCTTGGGGAAAAAAAATTGGATGAATAGAGAAGACAAATCTCTCTAAAGACGAGGGCCAAATCTGTCCAAAATTGGTTACAACTGAATTTAGAATTTGAGCAATTCTGTTTGACAGGCTACTTTCTGTATCTCACAGATAAAATCCAGTGTTTAAGCCAATAATGGTAAACTTCATTAGAAAGCCATTCTTCCAGAATCAGCAGATACATATGAGATCTGCAGGCAGGCTTGGGTTAAAAGTTGATGTTTTCTTCTCTCAGGCTTCTTGGGAAATCATTTTGTTTGATGAACTTATAATATCCCAGTATGACACTGAGCCCTGAAGAAGCAATCTGGATTTTGCTAAGTGTGTTGCCTAGCTGCAATCTGTTACAATGGACTGCTTGCCCTAGCAACATCTTGATTCTGTTGTGTCCGCTTGACATAGACTTCATCTCTTCCCAGTTGAAGAGCAAGACATCCTTATGTCACTCTTAGCTGGCCAGGGCTAAAAGTAGCATACTGTATTCACTTGGATTCAAATACTCAATGTCTATAAAATCTGCTAGGCTTTGTCATCAATTACCTTGGAAGGCAGGTAAATGATTTGAAAAGGATGTGCAGAGCTACTCTTGCAAATAAAACACAAGAGTTTACACGGAAAAACAGGATTATGAGAGTAATGAATTGTGCACAGCAACCACACAGATACACTGAGTTGTGTAAAGAGTTTACTTGTAGGATAAAGTAATAGCACAGTCCAAGAAACAGTCCAGGTCATACACAGATACTTAAAGTATAGCTGATAGCAACAGTCCAAGGATTATCCACTACAGAGTCGTCTTACCAGGCAGTAAGTCAAAACACATTAATCACAGTTTTTCAGGTTCTGCATACAGTAGCAAAACAAACCACAAACCACGACAAACAGTAATCAATAGCAGAGAGACATGAATTGTAACTGAGAGAGAGAAGCCATGTCTCTAGCTCCCTCTTACGGCCATTAGGGACATTGCTGACCAATCAGCAGAAAGTATAGCACAGTGCATTCACTATTAAAGGTATACATTACAGCTTTAACTGCAACCATACAGTCTTGGTTTATATATTGCCAACCC
The DNA here is from genome assembly GCF_964194415.1 of Vipera berus. NCBI lineage: Eukaryota > Metazoa > Chordata > Lepidosauria > Squamata > Viperidae > Vipera > Vipera berus. The sequence goes on along the minus strand of NC_138204.1, from coordinate 53,680,764 downwards.
AACCAGTTAGGCAATAGACATAGTCCTAACATGATTACAGTGATTTGAAACAAAGGCAATAGAACCAGAATGGAGACAGCACACCTGAAGCTTGTAGTTTTCATATCAGTCAAGAATAGATCAGCACTAGGACTCAGAAGAGGAGAAAGTCCATAGAAAGTACAAAAGAATATTAGTTTGGCATGGTTTACAATTAACTAACTATAGTTGTTTTAAGAAACCACAACTGAAACTTTGTATCTTGGGGGGGAGTCGTTTATTGTATCTTGACTCCTGGCAACAGTCTGGACTGGTCCCTGCGGTTTTCTTGGTAACATTACAGAAGTGGCTTGCTTTTGCTTCTTCCTAGGATTGAGAGAATCACCCAGCTGGTTATTGCTCTAAGGCAGTATTAGATCCTACAAACTCCTGGTTTTTAGCCTGGACCTTTAATCACTATACCAGGGCCCTGCAACCTTGACAACTTTAAGACTTGTGGACTTCAGCTCCCAGAATTCCTCAGCCAGCTGTGCTGGCTGAGGAATTCTGGGAGCTGAAGTACTCAGGTCTTAAAGTTGTCAAGGTTGCAGACCCCTGCCCTACACCAAACTGACTCTTGGCCAATTAAGCAAATTGTGATTTGCTTAACAATAGTGCCAGAAAAGGTTGTAAAATTGGGCGCAGTCAAGTGATGCCTCATTTAACCATTGCAGCACTTAAGAAAGAATTTTCTGGTTCCAGTTGTGGTCAGGTAGTCCTCATCTTATGGCCACAGTTGGGACCAGAAAAACTCATTCTTAAGTGCTGTAATCATTAAATGAGGCATCACTTGACCGCGCCCAATTTCACAACCTTTTCTGGCGCTATTGTTAAGCAAATCACAAAGGCAGTTAAACCAAACATCACATGATCATCATGATATGTGATCTTCCCTGCTGGTTTCCTCATTGATTTTGCTTGTTGGAAGCCAATTAGGAAGGTCACAAATGGTGATCACTTGGCCCTAAGAAGCGGCAACTGTTGTAAATCTGAGCTGGTTACTGAGCATCTGAATCACAATCCCGTGGCACAGGGACACTGCAGTGATTGTATGTGCAGGGACTGGTTATTAGCAACTTTTTTCAAGTGCCATCATGACTTAGAACCATTGTTAAATGAATGGTCATAATTTGAAGTCTACCTACGCTGGCTGAGGAATTCTGGGAGTTGAAGTCCACAAGTCATAAAAGGGCCAAGTTTGAAGACCCCTGACTTATCTTATGAAGATTATAAAATCTTTTCTTTGTTACATGTTGCACATTGAATATTTTAATGGAATTGGTAATTATGGATAGTCTCTCTAACACAGGGGTGTCAAACTGCCAGCAAGCGGGCCGGACACGTCAAGCTGAGCCCACCCTATTGCCGGCAATGGCAAAACTGTCCCGATATGATGCGCGACATCACGTGACATCGCAAGTTTGACATGTCTACTCTAATACAACCAGCAATAAACCCTACCAGAAGCAACTTTGCTCCTGAAATGTTTTGCCCTGTTTTATTTCTCTGAAGAAGAGAGCCATGCCCTGTCCATTCCTCTCTGTTTCTCTCTTGTCTTGATCCACAATCATGGCTGATGCTCAGCATGCCTGCCAGCATCAGTCTGTGCCATGAGCAGACTCACTGCACGCCAGGGCTGCAATTTGCTGGAGCATCTGGTGTTTGATTAACACTCAACAGAGCCAGAGATACTGAGCTGGCAGTGCTATGTTGGAAAAGCAGCTCCCCTCCTGAACCAGATATCCCCCCCACCCCGCCTACCCTTGCCTCACTTTCGCTATTTTTTTAATAAGTTTTATTAATTTTTTAAAATTACAATCTTTAGAGTTTAGTAAACAACATGTTGTCTGGGTTTACAAATTTCACATTAAGTTCTTTAATATAAATCTATTCAGTACTGCACAATCCAGTATTTCTTCCCCATATTTTTTCCATTTTCCCCTCATTAGACAATTACAATTCTTGGTACTACTGATGTATACAAAATTGGATATAGACATCTTCATCATATTGTACTAATACTTCACAAATAACAATAATATCAATTCATAAGTCAATATCCTGTTTTTTGTGCTCTTATTAAAGTTTGATTTTCCATCAATATTTAAAGTATCTTTGTCATTTATGACTTTCTCAATATTATTTACATTTATGTAGCTAAAAAATTTTATTCATACCAATCCTCCTCTTATTTTCAAATTTCCCATATCAAAAGAAGAACAAAAAATGCTATTTTAATTCTAAATCATATCTTCCATTATAAACATCTAGTTATATCTAAGGGTCATCCCTTCTTTTAATCATATTAAAACAGGCATGTAAACAGATAGAGCCTCCTCTGATAAATCAAATCCTCTATTTTTTAAATCTAACTCTTGCTTTCTTTCTTTAGCAAGTAGCTTTGTAGGCCAAGGCAATTAAATCGCCCCAAAATTTTCTTTCTATTTTTGTGAAAGCTGCTTGCCACACAAGGAAGACAATTTAGGTAGAGTATTTTTGGGGGGTGGGTCGGGGAGGGGGGGTAACTCTGCCTATCCACATTCCCTAAACTTTTCCCCTGCCTGCTCTATGTTCCATTTTCTAGAATCTTCTTCCATGTCATCAGGTGTATTTTGGAGAAAGGAGTAAGGGGTCTTTTGTATTTTCATTGTTATAGGTAGGTCTTGCAGTATTTTATTTGTATACGGCAGTCCATATTTTCCTTCTCCTATCTCCTCCATCTCTAGGTCCGTTTCTTCTGCTTCATCCTCTGGTTTCTGGTTTATTTGTTCATACTTTGCAGTCATTATCTGGGAACTTTCCAGTGGTAGCTTCAGTTTGGAGATTTGGTCATTTATATCATCTAGGTTATTTTTAGTCTCATTATGGCTTCTTTTTATGTTTGATGAATTAGCTGTAGCATGGAGAATATTTCCTTCTGAAAGGTATTTGTTTTTTCTTGAAGCATCATTCCTAGAAATCCTCTGGTGTCACCAGTCTCAATAAGAGCAGAACAAAGTTTCCTCTAGTTTTCTAGTCTTTATATGTACCCATTATAATCCAGTCCTAATGGCAGTATTTTATAGTAATCCCTTGTCTCAAGTATCCTGAAAATTTTCAGTCAGGCAAGGTTGTAATCCCCAATGTTCCAAGTGTTCAAAATGTTCAACCTCCCTGCACCCAGACTTATTCAAAAGTTATTTTTTTTCTTTCTCTTCCACTAGCTCTTGAGATTAAAAGTCCAAGCTCAGTAGTTATTTATAATCCAAGAAGGTCAGGATGATAAATATGCCAAAATATTTTCCTTTATTGCCAGCTGTTCTCCCTTCAGCTGAAAGTCACCAAGCAGCCAAGGGGCTAATTAGTGCTATACTCAAATCCACCACTAGATGTCACTCAAAGTCCATTTTCCACTCTTAAAACAAGGTTGATTTCTTATATTTCTTATATTTCACCTCAAAGATTTTTTCCCCAAAGAGAAAATCTTAACAATTTTCTCAGTTCTAAAATTTATCAAAACTGTAGCTTTGTATAACTTTCACTTTAGTATTGTGCATTTCTGTCCCCCTTAAAAAATTTTAAATGCCACTTCCATTCACATCCAGAGGTTTTTAGCTTTTGGGGAGCCTTTCCCAGGAAATTCAGTTGTAAAATAGTAAAGAAAGGATCAATATTCTCACCCAGTTCCAAACATGCTGTTTACGATGTGCTAATTGAAGTTTTTGTTCTTCAGTTGTCAGCAGCTAATGGCCGGCTGCAGAGGTGCGGCCAGTCTTTCCCCTGCCGGTTTAGAGGGCTTTCCTTGGATCAACGGAAAAGACCGCTGTCTCTCCATAATCAACAAGGCACCCCTCCTTCTTCATCACCTCTTCAGGGCAACTTTAGGCCCTTTTCAGGGCCCACAGCAGGGCAAAATCAGGAACGGAAGGCAGAGCCCTGCCTTCTTACATCCATCTTACCATGACGCAAAACCAGAAGTCCTCTCTTCAGCTACTGTTGAAGCCCTGGAGCCAGTCTATCTCTCAGCTACTGATTTGGCTAGGAAAGGCCAAAGATTCCCCGCTTTCCAGGTGCCAAGGATGTACAAAGCACTTTATCTGTGCACAGCCAAACACCATGAGAAAACCAGTGAGCAAACATCTATCTCTTAATTTTAAACATTGCAATGAGCAGGTATGAATCACATAAAGCCAACATAAGAAAAAATGAGATCTTCAAGAGTGTTTCAGTACACAGTTCTACAGTTCTAAATTCATAAGAGATATTTTTTTCCTTATTCACAGTGTATCCAACACTTACACCCAAAGAAAAAGTGGGAAATAATGAGAAAATCAGAACAAAGATGTACAATTTAGAAACAAGAATGCCCATTGGAGCCAACCTATTAAGTTCTGCATTGAAATTACTTTGGGAACTATAATTTCTCTCTCTCTCTCTCTCTCTCTCTCTCTCCTCCCCCCACTCTCTCTCTGTCTCTGTGTATCTTGACTGAATTTCAAAAACAAAAAGGAATAAAAGATAAGCAAAGAAGGAAAGTCAGGAAGAAAGCAAGATAAAAATGCAAAACATAAAAAAACAAAAAATAGAGAAAGAATGACTTTTTTGATACAGATATAGATAAAAAATCAAACTCTTATTCTAAAGTTAACAATAGTCTACATTATTTCTATAATCCAATATTATCATCAAATCGTAAAATCAAAACTTCATTTCTTTCAGTTTCTCACAAAAAGTCATTACCAAGTAAAACTAAAATTGATCAAAGTCTGTTTTTAATCAAAGCTGTTAATTCACCATCTCCACCAATTCCACCAGCCTCACTATCTATTCTTCCATTGCAGATATTGTGTAAGTTCTTTCACCTTTTCCATATAGAACTCTTGCCATTCTTTCACCTACAAAACAAAACTCTGTAAGTTCTTTCAATCTGTTTGTTCACTAATTCCAAAAGAAAAACCTCTGGTTATGTACATTCACTTTTAAAATCTTCTGAATTGATCACATATTTAATCCCAATATTTCTAGCTTTCATCCATGTGCACCAAAGATGAAAAGATGTACGCTCAGTTTGACTAGATTTCAATATATATTCTTGACAATGTATCTAGTGTCAAATACCAATGATATATTATTTTATAAGATTATAATTTAGTATAAATTTCAGCCTTTTATTCCACATATTCTCCCATTGATTCCACTGTAAATTACAGGGGTGTCAAACTGCCGGCCCGCAGGCCAGTTGCATCATACGGAGGCCGCATCCACCCCATCTCTGGCAGTCGCAACACGTAACGTGACATGGCGAGTTTGACACCTGTGGGATATTATGTCCATTTTTGCCCATTTTATCATAACATCTTTAAATTGTTCAATCTATTTCCATTTTCAGAAAAGGTTTGTACATCTTAGCAATAATATGATCATCATTAGAGCACAATTTCACATCAAATTCAATCTTATCATTTCCAAACTCATAATTATTCTTATCATATTTAAATCTTTCCATTAGCTCAACATAGGAGAACTACTGACATATATAACCTTCACATTCCAGGTCTTATCTTGTTTTTAACTTAAATTCTCCTTGAGAAAAAGTCATCAGTATAGGTTAATCATTTTTGTTTGACTATCATATTTTTAGAGTGATAACCATAAATGGATTTTAGAAGACAATCTTGCCTTATACTTATTCCAAATTCTCAGTACGGCACATATAATGATTTTTTAAATATACATTAGCCCTACCACAAATAGCCCTACCAGCCAAATCTTCAATCATGTCCTTCCAAATCCAATGGACAACTATTTCCAAAAGTCCCCACTATTTCATCCATACTAAACAACAAGCTGTGAAATACAATTTCAAATCTGGTAGTTCTATAACTTAGTATATTATATGAGTGCTTCCAACTGTGATTTATTCAATTAATCATGGTTAAGTAAACTTTGATTTAGTATAATGTGTGAGCAAGTTATAAATTGGTCTGAAAACTGAATTGTCGAATGCTCATTGAAAAACAGGACTGGATCCTGGATTGGCTGAATACCCATGTTGCTTTATTCTTGTTTGATTTAAGCATTGATGTTGTTGTTAGTTGAGAAGTCGTGTCCAACCCATCATGACCTCATGGACAACATTCCTCCAGGCCTTCCTGATTTAAGAATAGTTTATTAAATGTCATTATGCTTCACACCTTGTGCTAATCCAGAGTTTTTTAAACTTACCAACTTTAAGATGTGTGGACTTCAACTCTCAGAATTACCCAGCCAGCATGCAAGTAGATGAATAGATACCATATGTAAACATGTGGAAAGGTTACAGTGTTCCATGTACGTTCTGTGATGCAGCATGATGTCATGCCAGCCACATGATCTTGGAAATGTCCACGGACAATGCGATCTCTTTGGCATCTTTCTTTAAAGGCAATGTTGGGCTACCGTCCTATCTAACAGGCTCTGTCCGCATCTTTCTTTCATCATCTCAACATTACTTTGTCTGAAGAGGCAATTAAACTGTCAGAGTATCAGCCATTCACTCTGTAACTTCCAAAAGACCATGATGAAATATGAAGTCATAACCATCTTTCTGAATAGCATGAAGATTATTGTTACAAACCAGAAATTATCTGCCATCAATTCTCAACAGAAGGCTGGAAGTGCAATTGCTTAGGGCAGAAACTGCATATATTTTCTGAAAGCTTTCTTCATGTAAAATTGACAGCAAACAAAAGTTCCCAACACATCTCCCATTAGCTAATTAAGGCTTTATCACATTCTGAATTCTAGCCAAGTATGCATCCTTCTGACCACTGTAGCCACTAGAGGTCAGTAATGCATCTCAGTCAAAGAATCTGATTATTTTTCTGTTTACTTCAAACCCGATCCTTAATTGATACTTGGAGATCAACTAGATGGGATTGCAAGAACACCATGATTTATCTTCACATCTACTGAACTTGTTGGTTTATGAATTAGTGCCTATATGAAAATAACCACTGTACACTCTAGTAATCTATCTCTCTATATTAGCATATTCATAAAAGTTTTAGGATATTTATTTGTAAATTTCATATCTATGTTACAGCTTATCTGGAGCTGGTCTGGTCTTTACTAAACTGCCAAAGAAAAATGATAGGAAAAACTTCTCAGAATTTGGACTTTTAAAATATTTTATTGGATTGGGGTTTAAGGCACCCATTTCAATTGCTACAACTCCCAACCACTTTTGGAATGCAGTCCTCATCAATACCATATAAATCCGGTACTGGTCTGGAAACCAGAGAAATTGCACATTCATAACAAGAGCCAACTTGCCTGTTCTTTTCTTATGAAGCAAACCAGGGGATACTTTGCACTGCAAAAAGGGGCATCCAGAATATAAAAACATTAGGTTATATTTTCTCTTCCTTACCATCTCTAAGTAATTCTGTTATATTCTGTTCCTTCCACAACAAAGATAACAATAAACGATCAGAGAGAAGCAGAGTGTTGGTGCTATACTACTATACAATAGAAGTCCATATTTGGTGCCTGAGAAATTATTCTTGCTAAAAAAACAACACCCTCTTTTTTCCATGATGTTCTACTGAACAGAGCTGCACAGCCCCCAACAGAAACGGTGTACAATCTGGGGCTTCTCCTGCACTCATGTTTCCTACTGAAACAGCAGGTGGAAGCCATGCCCAGAACAGACATTGGTTAGCTTAAGAAGGTTCTCCAGTTGCCCCCTTTCCTGGATCAGGAGCCAATGAAGACAGTGACATTTGCCATTGTTATCTATGTTAAATTACTATAATTTGCTTTGCATGGGGTTGCCCCTGAAGATGAGTCAGAATCTGCAGCTGGTACTGAATGCAGCTACCGCCTGTTGCCCAACATTTAATGGAATAATACCTATTTTGCCAGTTCTACATTGGTTGTCAATAGGTTCAAGATCTGAATCAAGTGCCATAAAGCCCTAATACTGTTTCTTTCAAGATTACCTGCCCCACAATTTCTAACAGAGGTTGCTTTGCGTGTCCATCTGGCAACGGCCAGGAGGATTGGTAAAAGGTAAAGGTAAAGGTTCCCCCGCACATGTGTGCTAGTCATTTCTGACTCTAGGGGCCGGTGCTCATCTCCGTTTCAAAGCCGAAGAGCCAGCGCTTGTCCGAGGACGTCTCCGTGGTCATGTGGCCGGCATGACTAGACACCAAAGCCGCACGGAACGCTGTTACCTTCCCACTGTAGTGGTCCCTATTTTTCTACTTGCATTTTTTACGTGCTTTCGAACTGCTAGGTTGGCAGAAGCTGGGACGAGTAACAGGTCCTCACTCTGTTACGCAGCACTCGGGATTCGACTCGCCAAACTGCCGACCTTCTGATCGACAGGCTCAGCGTCCTAACCCATTGAGCCACCGCGCCCCTAGGAGGATTGGAACTCTGACTAAAACCTTCTCAGCAATAGTCCACTCTCTCTGGAACAGCATGAATCTTGAAATCAGGTCAACCCTACTCTTCTGACATTTTGAAAACTGGAGAAGACAGTTTTCATATGGGAGGGTTTTAATCAGATGGGTTTTTAAAAAATATTTTCACCTTGTATTTTAATGTATATTTTTAACTTTTCAAAAACCACCTAGAGTTCCTCAGAAAGTATAGACATACTTTCTACATATTGACCGTATATTTAAAAAAAAAAGATTTATTTAAAAGGATGTTTCCATAAGCACGCTCTCTCAACATCAGCAGTATGGAGAGAGTAATTAAATCTACTGGAAAGTATCTATGTCACCAAGAGGCCTTGGTGCTCAACAGAATGAATTGCGGCGCAGACTTCCTTCCTCATCTTTTTGGGTGACACTTTCTGCTGACTCTTGAGGCTTTCATTTTCAGCTATTTGACCAACAATGTAGTATTCTTTTTTTTATTGCAAATTTTATTATTTAAAACTTTGGACAAAATGTTAACGGTCTGACATTCCTTCTTGTCTACATCATTTTTGTATTTTATACACATATATACATTTTATGTACATATCATTTATATACAATTATACAATATTCGATCTTATCAACCATCTTATTCTGTGAAATGTGTGAAATGTCAAATGTGTGAAATCAGCATCCTGTATATCTCTATCTAGACCTTCCTTTCTGTTCCCACCATAAGTAAAACTTATTCCAAAATTTGTAATAATCTGACTGATACTTATTTTTAATTTCCATAGTTAACTTGTCCATTTCTGCACACACCCAAATTTTATTTATCACTTCACACTCATCTGGTATTTCACTATTTTTTCATTTCTGGGCGAATGTCATTCTCGCTGCCATGATGATGTGTATCATTATATATAACTCTTCTTTGGTATATTTCTCTGTTGTTATGCCAAATAGGAAAAATTCTGGTCTATAATCTACTCTCCGTCCTGATATTTCTTCTACCCATATCCATATCCTTTGCCAATACTTTTGCGTCTTATTGCAGGACCACCAAACATGAAAATAAGTACCTATTTCTTCAGAACATTTCCAACAGCTAGGGGATATAGTTTTGTACATCTTAGCTAATCGTGCTGGAGGGAGATGCCACCGGTAGAACATTTTATAAGCTGAGGCCAGCGTTATCTTTTTATTTCTACCCCAGAGAGTTTGCCATATATCAAGATCAATAGGTAAAGTAAAGGTAAAGGTTCCCCCGCACATGCGTGCTAGTCGTTTCCGACTCTAGGGGCCGGTGCTCATCTCCGTTTCATAGCCGAAGAGCCAGCGCTTGTCCGAGGACGTCTCCGTGGTCATGTGGCCGGCATGACTAGACGCCAAAGGCGCATGGAACGCTGTTACCTTCCCACCGTAGTGGTCCCTATTTTTCTACTTGCATTTTTACGTGCTTTCGAACTGCTAGGTGGGCAGAAGCTGGGACGAGTAACAGGCGCTCACTCTGCTACGTGGCACTCGGGATTCAACCCATCAAACTGCCGACCTTCCGATCGACAAGTTCAGCGTCCTAACCCACTGAGCCACCGCGTCCCTTAAGATCAATACTGTGTCCCAAATTTTTAGCCCATATCAACATTGGTTCTTTAACTTGTTCCTCAATCATTTTATACCCCAGTAGCAGACTATACAATTTCCTTATTTGTTTCTCATCTGGCCCCAATAAGATTTTATCCAATGCAGTTTCTTGAATATTTATCCCCCACTCTTTCTTATCTTTCCCATATCATGTTTGTATCTGTAAGTAAGCCCACCATTCCAATTTTATCCCTTGTTGTTCTAGTTCCTGTCTGGATTTCAATTTCATCATTCATAATATCTTTGTACGAGATGCTATTTTCCAAATTGAACAAGTTTGGATAAACTATCGTCTCGAGGGTGGACAGCCAGACTGGTACTTTAATGTAATTTTGTTTTCTAATTTTATTCCAAATTCTGAGTAGTGCTTGTCTAATCTGATGTTTTTGAAAATGTTGATATAGCCCTTGTTTTTCATTCCATAGGAATGTGTGCCAGCCTAATTGCAAATCATGGCCTTCTAAAATTAATAATCTTTTATTCTTTAAAATTATCCATTCTCTAATCCAGGTTAGGGCTGCTGCATGGTAGTATGTTTCCCAGTCTGGTAGTATTCTGAGTTGCTTATAAACAGTTGGCAAATTTACTTCAGATACTGATTGATACCCACAGCAATATCAATGAAAAGAGAAGAGTGACAATAATTCGGTTCCTTGATGTATTCAGCCTTTCAATATTTTGCATACTAATATTTAAAAGTCTCCAAAGAAGGTGCATAATTATTTGCAGCAGAGTGATTTTGTACCATATCACAAATCAAAGAGGAGGAGAAGCATGTATATCAGTTTTGGGAGCTGATGTGTAAGAACCTGTGCAGAATTCAGTGTACGTCACAAAATCCATACTGCAGTTCAGTCCATATTTTTACATTGTACATCAATTACACAGCACAAGAGATAATCTAAGAAAACCACTCAGCTTAAATACATTTTATGAAGTTAGAAAATCCTTATTAGATCCTTGTATTACTTAATCCCTGCAGGCCAGGAACCATGTGGAGTGATGACACAGCATCACAAATAAAATGCACTCAGCTAGTTCTGTTCTTTCAAGCTGAAGCCACAACGGGACTGGCTCTGTTATCAAAGTCTTGGCTTCAGGAATTCAAAATCTTATAGAAGTAACTACTAGCTTAGTACCTCTGGTTTTTCTCAAGATACTCTTTCTCCATGGATTACACTAACTAGTCTTCACACCAGCTTTGAAATTCAGATACTCAGCAGGATGGAGGAGAAAATATTGCCTTATATGGCTGCATTGAGAATTGTGCCTGACTGCTGATTGTGCCTGACTGCTAATTGAGAAAGATCAAATTGGGGAACATTCTCCTATGACAATGGACCAAGCAAAGTAAGGAAAACAGTGGAAGGATGGAGCTTACATACTCTTTTTATAGAGTGGTTTCAGAGATTTCCAGAATGTTTTTTCTGCCCAGCTCTAAGTTCAATTAGCAGGGTAACAAGAGGAAGAGAAAGTGTTACAACCTAACAGCAAAATCCAAACTTGCAGATATTTACACTGAATACACAATTAATCAGATCTTTCATGGAATCTAATTTGCTTTCGCAACAAATTTCTTCATGGTTGAGATAATGGAGGGAAAGGGGGGGAATAAAGATCTATCTAAAAATATTTTATTCTGGTTTTGGTAGTCTGTAAAATATGTTAGATTTTCTGTAAAGAGACAAACAAGATAGATTGAAAGAGTCTATCAGTTATAAACTAAGCAAATAAGAAAGCTTTTGATTAGCACAAACATTTTCATTGTACTGTTTAAATGTCTGGGTATTTTTATGTTGTGTTGTTAATGGTGCATTGCACTTTGTGATCACTAGAGAAAGAATGGTATACATCTGTTAAGAACAACAGAAAAGGGAGGAGGAAGAAAGGAAGAGAAAAGAAGCAAATTTAAATGCCAATATTTTAAAAGTTTTTGCTAAAGTTATAGCTGATTAGATTGACATGGAACCTAAACTTGAATATGTTTCAACTGATTGAGTATGGACTTTGCTGTTCACCCACAAACGAATATAAGTGGGATGAAATCTGCACTGCAGAAATGGCCATGCAACCCACCTTTCATTCAAATATGTGGGAGTGAAAATGGACACGTGCAAGTGGGAAGCCTCAAGATGTTCTACACTGTCTTTTCTTTGGATGCTTCTGAAAATCAGGGCAGGCACAGAGCTAAGTTAGCAGAGAAAAAGATAGAGGCACTTGGATAGCCATAGTAGTCACCCCATAGTATAATCAGATGCTTCTTTCTGGTTGTAAGGGGCAAAATTAGGTTTATGCTATTTTTTACCATTGCTATGTAACCTTTAGATGATATACAATCTGTAACTTTCCTTTAGGAGCCCTTTTGCATTCTTTTGTCCAGGAGCCCACTGATCACTGTAAGTGTGGATGCCAATAAAAGATATTTTGTCACATTTATCTCCAAACATTTTGGTTCTATAAGTGGGCATTTTTGGGAGGGAGGGAGGGAGGAAGAGAAGGAGTCAGACTTTATTACTGGTGACTTATGAAAAATATCTCTTCTTGGCAACACTATGAAAATGCTTTTTTTCATGTGTTCTTCCTGGATGTGTATCTGTATCAGTCAAGTCTGGACTTCCATTGCCCAATGACCCAGGAAAAATGCAGTCACTAAAAGACTAAAGGCAAGATGCCTTGTTATTGAGTGGCTTTTGTGTGCGTCTGTGTCTGTGTCTGTCTGTCTATGCCTTTGAGCCATTACTGACTCCTGGAAATCTGTGCCTTTTCTTGGCAAGATCTATTGCTGTTGCTTTCTTCCTAGAGCTGAGAAGGTGTGACTAATCCAAGTCACCTAGCTGGCTTTGTGCCTAAGGTGGGACTACTAGAACTTTACAATCTCCTGGTTTCTACCCAGTGCTTTAACCACTATACCAAACTGGTTCTCTAAAATCGACTGAATCACAACAATTCTGAAAAGAGATTATTTGGCTGATATGAAGGTAAAAACCTAACATGCTAAGGCATAATATGGTTTCTGGCTTAGTGCAGTCTCTATTTCAGCCACTTTGTTTTATATGGCATAATTTGTCATTGCAACCAGGACAGTTTAACAAACCATCATTAACATTATAGTGTCTCAAAATACTTGAATCCTGCCTATCATGCTTTTGCAGACAGGGAAGAATGAATGAGATAGCTGGATGTATTTTTTTCAGACATCAGACCAGACAACTGGTTAGCAAACAGGAATATCCAAGGAATAAAAATGCAAACTGTAATGGGAGAGATGCACCTTTCAAATTAAGGAAAGATGGTTGGAAGATGACTCTTCTTCTCAACTTGGCAACTCTAAGATGCATAGACTTCAACTTCCAGAATTCCCCAGCCAGGTCTGAAATCCATAGATCTTAGAATTGCCAAGACTGAGAAACACTGCTTTATGCAGTTTCTGGCTACAAGCAGAAAGAACAAAGAATAATAGAATTTTTTTTCCTGTTTTCAAGTACATGACTGCATTATAGCCTCGAGAAGGGAGCCAAACATTTATGAGAGAGAAGACACTTTAGGGTAATTAATGTTTCTCAACCTGGACCCCTTCACATTTAAGATGATGATGATGATGATGATGATGATGATGATGATGATGAAATCTGAAATTCCAGAATGTACTGGAAAGGATGTGTCTGCCCTTTATTTTTACCAAAACATGTATTGATGGGGGTCAGCTCAAATCTACAGAGCCTTCTACTGAATTCAGTGGAACAAAGAAACCCCACAATCTGAGACATCACAGAAGATGGAGACAACCACGTCTGTCCACCAAGATCAATTGCTGCCAAAGCTTTGATAATACCCCAGAGCTGCTGCCGCTGCCTCTCGCTGCTTGTATAACAAGTACGGTACACTGGGAACGGAACTGGTCTGGACGAGCTTCCCCTGGAGAAGGCGGGAGTCCAGGGCGAGTCAACCAGCTGCCTATTCCACCCCAAACAGAGCGCTCCCCTTCGCGCCAAATTCACCTTCGGGCGCTCCTCTCCACCAGCCGCCGCTCCGTCAGTCGTGGGGGAGAGAGAGAAATCGTGTTTGTTTTTTTTTCCCTCCTCCCCGCCCCGCCCCGCCCCGCCCGCTCCGCGCAGCTGCCGGGAAATCCGTGCCAGAGGAGATGATGCCGTCCTTCCCACAGCGGGGAGGCACCCGCGGAGCTGTGAGGAAAGCTGTCAAGAGAGCGCCGGGAAGCAGCTGAGGGGGGGGGAAGCACGGCAGCCAGGCTCGGTGGAGGGGAGGACGCTCCTTTCTGCAGCTGCCGAATCTCCAACCAGCAATTTACGCCCCGTCACTCAGTTCTCAGGAGGAGGGGGGGGGGAAATGGTGGAAAGAACCAGACTAAATGGGGGTGGGAAGCTTTGGGGAAAGGCTGTCAAGATAGCCAAAAGGGAAAGGGCGACGTGAGCTGAGAATTCCTGGTGTCGCCTTTCAAAGAGGCACCAGCGGGTGAGGTCACAAGTACTGTGGGGAAGGACTGAGGCAAAGGCAATCCTTCCCCTAGGTTTGCATCAGGAGAGGTACAAAAGTGGTCCCCTCCTCCACGGTGGGACCAAAACACTGGGACATTTTGGGGGGGGTTGGGTGGGAGGGTTTTAAGGACAAAACGGGTGGCTTATCTTGTACCCATTTAAGCCACTTATTTAAATCTAAGGACACATCCACGTAGTTTGTTTGCAGGATGAAAAAGCACCCCGCTCGCTATGAAAGACATGACTGTAGGGTGACTGCAATCCATGCCCACCTCTGTCTGTCGCGCACAAACCAGCAAAGCGCCATCCAAGGGATGCAGGCAGCACACAAAACTACGCCCCCTCCGGTCCACGGAAAAACCTCTCTCCATGTAACCAGTCCCTGGTGCCCACAAGGTTGGGGACCTCTGGTTTAGGTCCATTTTTTTCCACTGGCACAAGCTGGGCTGAGCAGTCACTTTGCTCTTTCAAGCCATCAGCCTGCTGCATGTCCTTCTAAAGCAGGGCTCTTCAAACTTGGCCCTTTTATGACTTGTGGACTTCAACTCCCAGAATTCCTCAGCCAGCCATGCTGGCTCAGGAATTGTGGGAGCTGAAGTCCACAAGTCATAAAAGGGCCAAGTTTGAAGACCCCTGTTCTAAAGCAATGTTTCTCAAGCTCAACACCTTAAGATGGGTGAACTCAACTCCCGGATTTCCCCAGCCAGCATGAAAGAGTCCACCCATCTTAAATTTGCTGAGCCTGAGAAACACGGTTCTAAACTAAGTTCAGGGGTGAGGTCTGCTTTGCTGCTGTTGACCACTTGAGGCAATCGCAGGCACGCCCTCTGGTCTCTGACCATTTTTATTTTTATTTATTTTTATTTTAATTCCATTTATATCCCGCCCTTCTCCGAATTTCAGAGTCATTGGCTCTGCTGTCATATCCAAAACCATCCTTCCCATTTCTATTCCTCGAAAAAGAAGAGCAGAAGCTGGTAGCCAAAAAAAACCTAGGGAAAGTTTGAAAGGAGGAGAAGCTGATCTGCTGCTGACAGTTCTCTGATCCCATGATAATCATCCTGGGATCAGAGAACTGGCAGCCATTCTGTCAAATGGAAAAAGAGGGAAGGGGGATTTTGGGCAACAGAAGGCCTAACTTTCATCCTGGAAAGTCTACTGTGCCGCATCTGCCTACATGGCTTATATGATGCAGCATCAATGATAGTTAAAGTGGGAGGTTCCTTAAACATCAAATATTGTCTTTGGAAAGGGGAAAGAGGATTGTACACCATAAGGAAAATAGTTTTACAGGAAATAAGAGAAATTATGTGTGATTTACAGGTTAGATAATATGCAGTGGGAGGTAGACCAATTCCAGTTTGAAAGCAACAAAAAAATTCATAGGCTTGCCAACCATTTGGATATGGATAATCGAGTTCTGCCAGATTAGTTAGAATTATAAAAGTTGAAGTTCTAGACTAGAGGTGAGGACACCAGATTTAAGAGGATTGGACTAAGGTGTTGGGTCCATGCCATCGTTTTCAAACTTTGAGGGTTTTACCTTTACAGATTAATTTCAAGAAAGTTCAAAAAGAGCATTCACATATATTTTTTTGTCTGCATCTGAAATGTTTGTTTTATTTAGTCTCATTGAGAGAATCATAGCATTTGACTAGACCAGGGGTAGGCAACCTTGGCTCTTTTATGACTCGTGGACTTCAACTCCCAGAATTCCTGAGCCAGCATGGCTGGCTCAGGAATTCTGGGAGTTGAAGTCCACGAGTCATAAAAGAGCCAAGGTTGCCTACCTCTGGACTAGACTATGCTAGATGTTATAATGCTGTGTATTTCTAGCTGATTCAGTCTTATAGGAATGAACTAAGGCAGCATTTCCAAACCACAGATATATTAGAGTACAACTTTTGTTGTCCCCAGTCAGCATGATGAGTATAATTTTATAAGAAAAAGTGTGAAAGTGCAGCAAGTGTGAAAGAACTAAATATCTAGTTATCAGTCCTTGCAGCTTTGACCCATTATTGTGGGGCAAAGATTTAGGAACATTATGAAATCTGGAGATTCCTTACATAGAAATCACTTTTGTGAAAGCAGTTCCAGGAATGTTTAGAAGCACTCAAGGCTCTAGTATTTTCCCACTTTGTCAGCTAGACTGCAGCAATTAATATTACTTTCTTTGAAGAGCATTTGATAGAAGGCCTCAATTGCTCTCTCACATGTTGCCCTTTTAGGTTGCCCTCATTTCCTTGATCCCTATCTAACTTTCAGCATCTTCACTTCTTTGCTAAAAGAATAAAGCTGCACAGTGAATGCTCCTTGAAAAACAAAAAAATGTACCCTTTTTATCAACACTGTTTTACCCAGCAGGATTCTGAGGCAACTGACAGGCAACCAAATAAGGATGCAGTACTGCCATGGCAACCGACTCCATAGAAGAGTGGTGTCACAAAATTATTGCTTAAGATGGCATTGAGGGCCAATTAAAAAAAAGTAGCTGAGGCACTGACTATTTATTAAAGTGATAGTAAACTATTAAGTGATTTGTTAAAAAATGCTTTATGTTCTACATGGGAAGCTTATCAACTTCTATTTCTCCAGAACAGATAAATGATGATGAGGTCATCCCAGCCCTGGCATAGCTCCTGGACCTGTTACTTGAAAACAAGGCAAATAAACACATCTCATACAAACTGCATTGCTGCAAGAGGTTCCAATGTTCTTCTAGTGTAGAGGACCAACCACAAAAAACAGCCCTATTGAGACAGAAATACTAGGGCAGGAATAAGATGGAATAGACTGATGAGCCTACAATAAAATGTTCTATGAACATTAGATGATAACAAGTTCCAGCAAGTTTATAACTCAAAGGTAACCATATTAACAAATGAGATTAATACAATCCTGTTAGAGGATTAAAGTATAGAGCAATCTCTCCTATAAAAAGTCAACATGTTCCAGCAGTTGTTGGAATTTAGACAGATTGAGCCCAACACATCTGGAGACTACAAGGTTGAAGGTGATTGCTCCGACCCATTCAGACCCATTCTAGGCAGTCTGGATTGGAGTTAGAAAAAGCAAAGGGGGGGAGGGGGGCATTGCTCCCTATAGTTTTTCCCTTCCACAATTTTTTTTATTTATGCAAACCTTAAAAATTTGTCAAGCTTGCTGTTACCTTCCTCATGTTTCTCATTAGTCTGATTTTGTCTACATAATCACAATATTCAGTAATTAAGTCTAGTATTAGTATGGATTTTAAAATTAATACTGCAATTATGTACAGCAACTTAAAACATACACAGATATGTATACTACTGTTTATATATATATAAAGGTAAAGGTAAAGGTTCCCCCGCACATGTGTGCTAGTCGTTTCCGACTCTAGGGGCCGGTGCTCATCTCCGTTTCAAAGCCGAAGAGCCAGCGCTTGTCTGAGGACGTCTCCGTGGTCATGTGGCCGGCATGACTAGACGCCAAAGGCGCACAGAACGCTGTTACCTTCCCACCGTAGTGGTCCCTATTTTTCTACTTGCATTTTTTACGTGCTTTCAAATTGCTAGGTTGGCAGAAGCTGGGACGAGTAACAGGTGCTCACTCTGTTACGCAGCACTCGGGATTCGACCCGCCAAACTGCCGACCTTCTGATCGACAGGCTCAGCGTCCTAACCCATTGAGCCACCGCGTCCCTAGGAGGATTGGAACTCTGACTAAAACCTTCTCAGCAATAGTCCACTCTCTCTGGAACAGCATGAATCTTGAAATCAGGTCAACCCTACTCTTTTGACATTTTGAAAACTGGAGAAGACAGTTTTCATATGGGATTCGACCCGCCAAACTGCTGACCTTCTGATCGACAAGCTCAGCGTCCTAACCCACTGAGCCACCGCGTCCCTTATATATATATATAAATAACTACTAAATTTCGATACACTTCGAATAGCATGTAAGCCTTAGAAATAAACCAGTAATGCTTCAATATATTTTATGTTGTGATTCAGCGTCAGCCTGTGGTACTGACAGCTGAGTCTGATGATTCTGAAAAGGAGGAGGAGGGGTTTGGAGAGCCTTTAGTGTCAGAGGGAGGCTCTGATGCACTGCAGGACTCTCAGCCTGGCTCCTCCCATCATGTTCCTCATCAGACTCAGCCGTGTGAGCACGAGGTATTGGACATAGATGATTCACAGCTGAATCCCCTATTCAGGGATGCTAGGAGCAGGAGGCAATCCAGCAGAGCAGAACAGAGCAAGGCAATGAGGCAACTCAGTGAGAGGAGGAGAAGGCAATGAGAAGCCATGCCTTGGGACTGCTGATAAAAGGGGAAGGTGTGGGAGGTGCTGGTTGCTGAAGGCAACCATTTGAAGATCTCCTGCTAGAGTCCTGGTCTGTTATTCCTGTTTAACTCTTGTTTGAACTTTTGGTTTAACTCTTGTTTGAACTTTTGATTTCTTTGTAAATAAATTTGGTTGGGTTTTCCCAGCCTGTTGACTATAAAAAGGGGTTGTCCCTGACATTCAAACAGGGCTGGTCGTAGGCTGGAACAGAACATTTTATGTTTCTGCTGTTTCTTGGCTGTGAAGGGTGCAGTCAGGGTGGCGTTGATTTTTTCTAACCTCTGAACAACTGTAGGATGTGTCTACTGGGCCAGTAAGATTGCAAGGAGCTATAGCTCAGCATAAGAAGGAGAAATGGAAAACAGAAGACAGAAGTGAGATTTACAGATACAACTGAGAGACAAAAAGAAAATCTAATCAGAGATATGAAGCAGAAAGACAACAAAACAACAAGAGGTAAGTAACTTCTGGGTAGCATCAGGACTCTGCCAATGGGGAAAGGAGCAGAATGAGTGGGAACAAAGATGAAAGAGACTTTGTATAATGCAGGCAGTGGAAACATGGATGAAAAACAGATGGATAATATGTTGATTCATAACTGAGCTAAACCTAGTACATCCAACTCCATACTCATCTTAGAGTCCAACAGAACTTCCTGGATATGAAAAACTGCCTGGGCAGGATATGATTGATAATGAAGAAGCAACAGTGCCCATTTTTACAGTTCCTCTGATCCACAATTTCTCCACAGAAAGTATTTTACCTATTTAGTTTAAAATTAGTGCTATGAAACTTATTAACCCTCGCTTACAACTGGAGTAAGATTTAAAGTGGAAAAATGTACAGCAGGAGAAAAGTTATAAAGACTCCTTTGTTTGTGCCATTTTTACTTTATCATCTTATGTCCTTTCAAACCAACTCATAAAATATATAAAGAGATTCAGGGTTTCTCTTGGATCTTAAAAATGATGCAAGCATTGGTTTTAGATATTGGAGAACATACCAATTCTCCTTGAGGAATGCTATACTTCACCAAGTTATTCACAGTAGATCTTTTAAGAGCTGGACATTCACAACAGTCACAAAGGATGCTTGATTACCTTACATTCTAAACCAGGGGGAGGCAACCTCGGCTCTTTTCTGACTCATGGACTTCAGCTCCCAGAATTCCTGAGCCAGCATGGCTGACTCAGGAATTCTGGGAGTTGAAGTCCAAGAGTCATAAAAGAGCCAAGGTTGCGTACCCCTGTTCTAAACATTCACTGCACAGCCAGAAACTCAGGGAACCTTAAGGATACATGGAGAAATTTTCACTACTACCTTACCTTACCTATCCAAATTGCATAACTTGCTTTCTGCTAATGCTCTGGATGCCTGATGTGTGGGTGGGGTGGTTTTTGGTTTTTTTTGCAATATAAGTAAGGTCATATAAAGTCTTCTAATTTCTAAGATCTTGAAGAAGCAATTAGTTTGGACCATCAACAAAATCAATTTGTCCCCTTGCTGATAACCTCATATACAGAGGTTGTGAAAGGGAGGGGGGAATAGAATAGAATAGAATAGAATAGAATAGAATAGAATAGAATAGAATAGAATAGAATAGAATAGAATAGAATAGAATAGAATAGAATAGAATAGAATAGAATAGAATAGAATAGAATAGAATAGAATAGAATAAGAAAAAGAGAGTGAAATTGAAAGGCCCCAAAAAGAAGAAGAAAGATGGCCCCAAACCAAAACAACATTTGGGTAACTCCTCATGCTTTTGGTCCTGTTCTTACCCATTGCTTGCTCCAACCTATTTTATCTCTGCCTCTGCCCACTGCCAGTTTCCTGCACCTCCTTATGATGATCTCCAAAGGAAGTAGCCCTTCAAACAAAAATACCCAATCAATATTGTTAGATACTGGGTTCGTTGCTTCAATGACGAGGCGAGGCGAGTGAGTTCAGCAAAGATCACTGTTTATTGCTTGCAGGGTCTGAACTGAGAAACAAGGCTGCGAATGCAGCAATTTATACCCTGGCCTCTACGTGGCAGCCAATAGGTTTAAAGCACCTATTACCGCCCTAGAGGCAGCCAATGGCAGCGCTGGAGACTGCCATTATCTGAGGAGCTGGGAGCCGTTAACCAGCTTCCCTGCTTAAGCAACCTACCAGCAATTAACCCACGTGGTGTTCCCTTAACAAGACAAAGCCCAATACATTACAAATATAATTGATAGCTAGGAAAATGAGATTTTTAAAAGAAAAAGTCATCGGATGGATGTGGTACATAGTAGTTTTGCCAGGTTGGGGAAGAGTGGCTTAAACAGTTATGGCTGCCTTTTTTTAGGTATCTTTTTTATTTCTTGAAAGTTTCATATAGCCATATATTTCCAATATGCAGCATGTGTTTATATAATCCTTTGGCTTCACACATTCTAAACACTATGCAATTAAAATATCTATAGAGCCAAAGGGGAAGCAACTTGTTAGACTGCTCAGAATTATGAACATGGAAATGTTTTGTGAAACGATAGACAAAATGCACATTGTATCCACCTGTCTATTTACCCACCATGCCTGTAAAAAGATCCTTCTTCTGTATAAGGAAACAGGGTATGAAGGGACTGACTAGGAGGTAAGTACAGCAGCAGCAATCAAAACCACATCTCTAGTGTGCCTTTGAGACTTTAGCACAGCCTTCTGTAAAAACTGGTTCCTTCTAGATGCCTTGAATTACAACTCTCATAATTTGCAACCTGGGGATGGGCTTGTTAACTGAAGCTTACAGAAACTGTGGTCCAACATAGTTGGAGAGAACCCAGTTCCAGCAATTGCTTTAGCATATCATGTCATACCAATCTTTAGAGATGGACAGCACTCCACATCGTATCCTAGCTCTGTGGCAGATCTTCTTGCTCCAGCTGAGTGGCGATCAGGGAGATAATTATCTCACTGTTGTTTATTCTGTGCTCTAATCAGAAGCCTGCTGATAATATAACAGAACGAACAACACACCAAAGTAAGAATCCCAAGAGATTTCTTTGGTACCCAAACAGTTTAGAAAGCATAAAAAAGATCTAAGGAGCTGAAACTGAACCCCAAAACTGGTGAAGGTAAAGGACAACTCGAGCTTTGAAAATCATATGACATACCAGTCCTACGCTTCCTAAATGACACCCCCATACACTACATTCATCCACAGAGATGAATTTAGTCAATTCAGATGAATGGCTTCTTTTATCTCGGTTTGTTCTGCTTCACTGGAAGCAAATTGTCTCATTCAGGGAAGCTTTAAGGAGGAAAAAAAATGACACATTGAACTGTAGGAAGGGTGACCTTGAAAGAGGAGGAGAGGTGGGGGGGATGAGAAAGAAGGACAGATTTTAGATAAAAACAAAAAAGGGGAATAAAAATAAGCATGCCCAGAAAATAGGAGATCCTAATGAAAGGAATAGATATCAAATGAAATGGTGGAGGCATGCAAAATGCATTGAGAGGGGAGGAAAGGACCCAATCCAGTTTGAGGACAGACATGATGAAAAAGAAAAGGGGAAATTCTGTGAAAAGATGAAAACAGTAAGGGGAAGGAATACAAAAGGAGTCAGGGAACAAATCTGGGGCAAGAACTGAAGACACAATAACAGAAAGAGGGAAATGTTTGCAGGAGAAAAAAGATGATGAGACTTCAGAGATTAGATCAAAACTTCTCCACACAGGAAGTGTTTAAACAGAAGCATTTCTTAAATCCAAAAATCATTATCATCTCCCTACTTTCCATGCATGCACACAAATATAACTTTGCTAGGTTCACCTCTAAAAAAACATATTTTGGGGCTCATTGAGGACAATGGGATGCTCCATGTGCTCCTTGCCTTAATAGGACATTCTGCCTAAGAGCTTTGACTGAATCTCTTTGAAACACTGTGTACAGAAATTACATTTTGGTGAGATTCTTGTGAGTTTTCTCGAACTCGAGAACTGCATAAGGTCTTGCAGGTCTCAAGTCATTGACACGATGCCATAGAAAAAAAAGAAAAATATATTCAGATTGGGACATCACTTTTGTTTATGCTGGCTGGGGAAATCTGGTCCACACAGCTTAAAGTAACCAAGGTTAAGAAACACTATGTTATTTAATCAAATTGGAAGAGGGATTCTGGCTGGCTAATGTGACATTAAAAACAGTAGTCAGCAGTGGCAACAACAACAGTCAAAACATTTGTTCAACCACATCCCCTCAAGCTTTAAGGGGGAAAGGGGATCTTGACTTGAGATACTGGGAATTTTATCACTGTCTATGTGTGGCTAAACAAGACATCGACATGCACTGGAAACATATTTTTTCCTGTCATGTCTTCATGATACGATTTTCAACTTACCTTCAGCTTGTGAGTGAAGCTAGCTTAAAATCCCTTTTTAATAAGTAAGATTACAGCCCCCTCCCCCTCGTTATTTTAACACAATGCACGGAAAACTTGAAGACTGTAACATTTATTAGGCTTTGCCATCCATTATTTTGCTGGGAGCCCACCAGTGTGGAAAGGTGAGAGATATATGACTCAGCCTACCTGCAAATATTCTTAGCTTTTCAGCTAAAGGCTTATTTCAAAATATTCATTTCCATTTTCAGTGCTTCTTATTTGTCAGACACATCTACTTTTACATATGTTGGATTTTAACTCCCATTCCCACCAGTAGGTTGGCTGTTCTAGCTTAGTGTATCTGGAAGACTTTGAGTTGGAGAAAGCTAGCCTAATATTATCCTCCTTCTAATGTCATATTTACAGCTAAAAATAGCAGAAAGAGTCAAGGATAAAAGTTACATATAAGGAAGCAGAAAAAAAAGAGAGAGGAGCAAAGTGGTGGAAGCAAAATGCTACTGGTACTTAACAGCAAAAGCACTTAAGGAAATCAATCCTTCAGCAGATTGGCAGTAAGTGAAAAAATTCACATGAATCTAAATGAGCAGCTTTGCTCTTTATTCTCCTCAAATTGCTGCCTTTTCTTATTCTCCCAGCCTCTTAGTTTGCAAGGGTTGTTCATCATTGCATGTTAATTTCATACTTTTGGTCAGAGAAATAGTACTTCTGCTGTGAAAGCTCATTGCCAACTACCACAATTTAGTATCCCTTGGTCAATGCAAGGTTGCTGGGACCATTATAATATTAAAAACTGAGTAATGTTAAATATTGCTTTTCTGATTGCAAGAAAACTTCTAAAAATCTCATCCTCGTCACTTGATAAACAAAAAATGGCCTTGATATGATATGGATTCAGTTAAGCAATCTGAGATTTCCTGATGCTGCTTATTTCAAACTGCAAATTATGTGTTTGGATATTCCCCATATTTTAAAAAATCTCTGTGCACAAAGATGACTGGAACTTCAGGGGAAAAGCCAGTTAGAATCCTCTTAACATGCTATTTTAGCAGAGGCAATGTGTTTAACATGCAGTCATAAGATTATAATTCTTGTGAGAAAGTATCTGAGGCTGCCTCCGGATTTCTAAATTCATATTTCAGATGTACATAATGCTTTTCTCTTTTCTTTGTTATTTAGTCTGGAAATGTCACATTTTCCCCTTCACCACCTCCATGCCATGCTATTACCAGGACATTTCCTAAATGATTATATTTATCTGTTGTTCTACAGTGCCCCATAGTTCAATTTTCTGCCTGTAACATTATCTTGTTGTTATTTAATAGTACCTCATTAATTTTTAATCTGTAGCTTAGAAAAGCATCAACAGCTAAAAAGGAAATCAGATAAAACATATAGCAGACCTACAGCTTCATTCAATACAGGTAGAATATTGTCTTCTTGGCCAAATTAAATAATCCATCAACAGCATCTTCATCTTATGTGGATGGAGTTTTAGTTTTTTATGTCTTGTCCATTCCAATCTTTAGCATGTCAACATCTCATCTGTATTAGAAGAGAAGAACAGATATATCAGCAAAATGGTTACACCTCATGCCAAATGTTCTTAAGACCTAAATCAGTATACTAAAAGTAACAGTGTTTTGGGAGTGACAACTACATTCAGTCTTGAAATTAGGTACTTGTGAACAAATTCACAAGTACATGCAAGCAGCATATAAAAATAAATAAACCAATTTAAATTAACAATACATTAAATGACAGTTCAGTTAAACTGGTTTAATACAAGGAATATATTTAATCCCCTTGCGTTTAATAAATTATACCTTCTGTCACATTATATTTTATAACTCATTGGTAACCTTCAATAGCATTTAAATCTCCAGTTGTCTAGCCCCAATGTATATGTTAAATATGTGGGCAAAAGAATGTCCTGTAGAATACCACAGACAGTGAAAATGTAATAGGCAGTGAATCAGCGCAGAATCAGATAAAAATAAAGCAATTTCACCAATAATTTCCATTATGGACAGTTAGATATGCCAAAATTGAGTAAGTTCACTGAATTCAAACAAATTGATTCCTTTGGGTGAGGAACGTAAAATTTACTCAAGCTCAAAATCTAAGGGAGAACTTTTACAAAATGTTTTATAGATGGCATTTAGATCCTAAAAAGCTTGCAAGTATGTATCCGAATTATCAGCCTAAATGTTGGAGGTGCGGAGATGAAGATGCAACATATTTTCACATATGGTGGACATGTAAGAAGGTTAAGGCTTTTTGGATAAAAGTCTGGTGGAATATGCAGAAGATTTTTAAACAGAGGATAAAGTTTTGTCCGCAACTTTTTTTGTTGGGAATAATTGCAGACGCTACAGTTGTGGACACTAAGTTGATGTTGAACTTAATTACGGCAGCAAGACTTTTGATAGGCCAATATTGGAAGAAAGAGGAACTGCCGACCATAGAAGAGTGGACTTTAAAGGTTTCCGACCTGGCAGAGATGGCGAAGATTTCGGCCTATTTGAAAGATCAATCGCAAGAACGCTATATTATGGAATGGAGAAAATGGATTGAGTTTATCCAGATCAAGTATAGGGTTAAGAAGTTTTATGTAGCATTTGAATGAGTCTTCTTTCGTATTTTTTTCTTTCTTTTTTTTTTCTTTTCTTATTTTAGCTTCTTTTTACACATATTTGATATTATTAAGGCTTGTCTTATCCTATATAAGCTAGAGAGTGTTGGATTTTAGAGTTTATAGTTGTTAGCATATGATTGTTTATGATTGCTTTTTATATATATACCTTGTATTTAGCTCTGGGAAGTCGGGGGGGGGGGGGAGGGGGGAGGGGAGGGGGGGGAGGTAGGGGGGGAGGAGGGAGGGGGAAGGGGGGATTTTTAAAGGAAAATTGTACTTTAAAACTTTTCAATTAAAAAAAAACAAATTGATTCCTTTTTTCATAGGACAGTATCTGATCAAGATTTTGATTTAGGGAAAGCTGGACATTGGAGTAAAAAGTCCAGTGTAATTCGTGTCAAGTGAATGTGGGATTCATCGAGCAGAACTCATTTTTTCCATTTGCTCAACTGATTATGAGTACAGAGATTCTGAGAAACATTTTGGGCCCTCCAATTTTAATTCTCAACAGATAGCAAACTTGCATAGGGCAGCACTTACCCGTTGTTCTTCATGGGACTCAGCCTTCAGCCCTCCGCTGTAATATAGTCTCTTCAACCATCCTTCCAATGGGTATTTCACTTAAGAATATTTCATGGTCTCCATCAAGAGTTGAGGTCAGTTTAAGGATCTCTTTATGTTTCATGCATGGCAGTGTCAGTAAATAGCACTTGCAAAACACAGAGAGTTATCCATCTAATAGGTTAATCTAGCACTTGCTCAGCAGAGCTCCACGACCCCTATCTGTCATACATTTAACTGTACAGTGCCATTAATTTTTCAGACATTTGACTGCGAACATCTGCAAGGAAAGCAGAGATTAAAGGATTTTGTAGAGACAACAGTCTTTGCCTCCTTGCTAAATAATACTTTGGAGATCACTGGGTGATTAAATTAATCACCATCTAGCATGAATCCACAATACTAAAATAACAATTTAATATCTATATTTTAAGTACCTGGAAAAAAACAGTTCTTAACCCTGTATGTTGTTCATTTTCCCCAGAGAGAACCTTAGATCAAATTGTGCTTAGAAATGTGGAGAAAGGATCACAAAAAAATCTGTTTCATTCCCCTGTTTAAAAAAGAATTCCTGAAGACACAAAAGCGATACTTAATATTACAAGGCTCATTGAGGAAATTGTAAATCCTCAGCAGAATGTCCCCCAAGGAATTATTATATTTATTATGCATTAGTCAGGATCATGACATGAAACACTGTAGTAAAAAAAAACAGCAATGAGATGAGCTTTCTAAAAGGCTTGAAAGAAAAAACCTGGAACTTTGAAAACCTAAGAAATGCTTTTATTTTTACAATCTCTGGGATTCTCTCAGCCAGGCGGATGCCTCCTCCTTATTACTCACTGGAATTCTATAGCTAGAATTTTACTGGTATGGATTTTTTTGTAGGAAGATGATGAAACTCCAAGCAAGCTACATGGCAGGTAATTCTCCATCACAATTGTATTTTTGACAAGCACAGGTACACAAAATAGATCTTGACAAAGGAAAAGGTTGTACATGGTCAGAGCAAATGATGAATTAGGTACGAGAAACATTGGGAAATCCGATATAAATGGTAGAATACAAAGCTTCCTTCTATCCAATGTATCTGAAATCCCTTCCATGGACAAGAGCTGTGCTTCTGCTAAATCAAAGCTGTATTCTGTATCCCTACACAAGGCAGGAGGCCTGCAAAGTGTTTTTGCAAGTTGAGATGATTGACTTCAAGTTCAACTGCAGAATGAATCATTTTCTATTGGCAGAAACTCTTAGCTCTTTCTGCTTCCCATCTCCTCAGGGTTCATTTCCTGAAAGTCAAGGGGTCATTGTGCCTTGCCCTACACCACCACCACCCCTATTTTGCTGCTCCTCTACACAGTGATCAATTTTGTTTTTGTTGCTCTTTTCCTTTGACACAAAACAAACATGATGATGCAACATGGATGATGCAGGAGTGAGGGGTTAGCTAGACCACCAAATTTGATATTCTCCTGTTGGCCATCGGGAAAGACAGCCAGTCTGTTCAGAAAAAAATAATTCAGCAACATGGTATGGATTCTTGCAGGATGGTACTGTAATACTGTGTATGATTTGCAGGTTTTGAAGAGATGAACATTGGAACTGTGTGGTATTTCCTCAAGAATCAATAAAATGGAATTTATGCCCTAGCAAGTATGAGGCCCAACACCATTAACTTTGCTTAATGAAGTCTTGAATAAACACTTATGTTATGATTTAACCATAACAAGATGACTCAGCATACAGACTGGAACTTGGCAAAATAGGATAAGCATTTGCAATCTATCTCTATAAATGATTAGATTTTAGTTCATTGACAGCGTCCATTAGAGTGAGCTATGGCTATATCTAAATCCTTAACTGACTCCACTATATACTAAAACTGGATGATAGTTTTCCATTGAATAATAAAATAAGCACAGTAATTTACAGGTTGAATCCACTAAATTACAAGGTAGTGACAACATTTGAAGAACCCTGGGGACTGCATCGAAGGGCAGCCTATGGCCCTGGGACTTAATTTGTGCACTTCTGATAGGGATGGTTAGTGATAGCAAGAAGGCTATTTGCTAATACAGTGTTATTCACATGACTGGAGAGCATAAGCAAAAAAAAATCTGCTTCCTGTTCCAAGGCACCGACTGTAGGAAATATTGATGCAACAAATAGGAAGTGAAGAGCCCAAGAGAGCAAGTAATGGCTATAAGCCACCATAAATAAAACTTGAATGGGGTCGGAGGTAAGCCTTCATCTCACCGATGCAAACTTTACAGGTGAATTAAAAATGGAAAATCCAGTTTTAGCATCATTTGTGAAATAATGTTTATCCTTAATCCTCCTCTGTATCTAATCTGCATGGAAATCGTTTGCCCAACATAGTAAAGCCAAAAAGCTCCGTTTGGCTGAGTAGCCTGCTCTAAAACAGCTTTTTAAATAACCCATCTCCTCTATGTTGACGGAGAATTGTGGGAATCAAAATCCAAATATATCTGGAGGGAACCAAGTTGATGAATATTGACCTAGAAGTAGTTGATCAATAGTCTTGTTTGGCAGAGTTTTATTCCTCCCTGGAAAGCTTTTGAAGCTTGCCTTTTGAAGCCAGGCAAGAGTCTGGTGATAATGAGGAATACTTTTCAGCACCTGAGCCGGCAAAAACCTTTATGACACTGGTCCAGCTTTCCTCAATCCCCTCCAGAGGACCTGGGATTACAATTCCCATAATTCAGAATTTTCAACTACTGTAGGTCAAGTAAGATCCCTAAAAGATGTGGTAGGAATGGAAACAGCAGAACCTCAGTTACTTCAAAATACAGTGGTTGAAAATCTGATTGGATATGTAGGTGGGAACATATTATCTGTACGCCACATCAGCTATGTAATTTGCTTTTCAGTTGGATTTCATCTCATTTCAGGATGCTAAGTTTGGCATTCTAGCATCAGAACATGGAAGTCATATTACTCTACTTGAACTTGCCAAACAGCTCTAAAGCAGGATACCCGCTAGTGAGTTATAGTATTTTCTAGAGTCATCTAACCAGCATTGTGCTGACAGAACAGTAACGAGAGACTTTTTATCTACTTTCTGGGATGGCCAGGTGATGATAAAAGAGAGAAAAGATTAATAGGGAAGTCACCTGAGTCCCTGCTTCATAATACTTTGCTATTGGAGGTACAATAGATATGAAGTATCCTCCATGAATTTCATCAGATGGTGTTTGCTGAGGCAGATCACATGATTTCATCACTAGTGATTTGTAACACTTATCATTATTAACTATCACTGTGGCAATATAAAGCACATTATCATTATAATACCATTATCCTGGCAGTGGGTGAACAGAAGACTTGACTGCTTTAAATTTGGATCATTTTGGATAGGATAGCAACAAATGATAACATTTGTTCTTTGCCATTCCCCCAAGACATTGGCTTTATCTCATTCCCAGCCCATGACTGAGGCAGCTTATGCCGTCCTTAGTTGTACCAATGCTTTCTTCCTTACGTCAATAGCATCCAAGAGCAGTTGCAAGATGTGTACAATCTGTTACACTTTGCTACTCCCTAGTCTTGGAACAGAGCACTGTTTCCTGGGCATTTTAGACTGATGTGTGCAGGCCTCTTTCCTCTGGTTTCTGGATTGTTTTCTTGAATAGCATTCTGCTGTTGTCTCCCTAACAAGCTAGATGCAGTAGTACCGTGCTAGTGAGAGAAATCCAAAGTACAGTGTGGGAGGTCAGAAGTCTGATCTTTTATCTGTTGCTTAATTTTATTCAACACAGGTTTTAATAGAATGGGTTTTAGCAAAAGGGAAACAGGAAGGAGCCTAGAAATTATATAGAGGCAAGGGGATCCATGGAATATGGCCATGATTGTGCAGTTGAAGCTCTGCCTGAGTTTTTTGTGGCAGTCATGTGCCATAATTGCACACTATTGGGGCCACAACTTGACTTTTTTGACCATGCCCTTGGACACCCCAGTATGAGGGTATGAAGTGCTGCAACCAGCCATGTTCTTTTCCAAGATGTTTTTCCCAGCTGTTGACATACAAAAAAGAGAGGAGAGCAGTGACAGCAGACTCCACCAATTGCTTTCCTTATCACATCCCCAAAGTCAGCACCATCCAAGTGGTGAGTCAAAACTGAAGCAATATTGGCAAGAAAGAAGTCAGATAGGATCAGATTTAATGCTGGTTGAGCTTTATGTCACCTTAAGATGAGCAGAGCAGACCTCAGCAGTGGAGAAACATCTTAGATACAGGTGGGGGAGGTTTAAAAGGTTTGGTTTATTTTACTGTTTCATGTAATTTTAATAGAGTTCTGCCCATTTTATAATATTCAGATAGAAAGATGAGTAAAAATTCTCAGGATATACTGTACCAGGTGGAGCTACTGTAATTCCCACCATAAAAGCCATGCAACTATTCATCATTCTAGCCACTGTCTAGCCACTGCAGGATGAAGGCCTCTTCCGCATGTTTCCAACCGATAGCTTTCTTTTGCCAATTGCCAAGATGTTGTGGATCTATCTTGTTTTAGGTCTCTCTCATGGTCGTTTTTTTATCAAGTGAGATCTATTCTATGACTGCCTTGGTCCACTTGCAATCAGCTCTTCTTCTTGCTACGTGACCAGCCCATTTCCATTTCAATTCTTTTACTCTCTTGATGATTGTATACTTTTGTTTGCTCTCTAATCCATGTGCAGGCCTTTCTATCTTGCCTTGTAACGCCAAGCATGTATCTTTCCATATTTCTTTGCACCACTCTTAACTTTTGTATCCATGCCAAGTGTCCATAATTCACTGGCATATGTTAGAGCAGGTGGCACAAACTTTTCTCTTCAGGCATAGGGAGAGGTCGCTCTTGAAAATTATGCTCAGCTTGCCAAATGCCTGCCAATCACATCTAACACGCCATTCAATTTCTTTCATTGTATCACCTTCCATCGAGATCTATTGGTCAAGGTATATGTAGCGGTCCACTACCTCATTAAGTCTATGTATTTATGCAATTCTCCCTTTTCAATTCTCGGGTAAGGGTAAGACTTTAATTGGCTTCATACTACTGAAGTGGAGCAAAAGTTAGAACTAACGCATCGGAGGACAAAGAAATGCCTCTGGAAACCGATCCCAAGCATGTTTTGAATGGCGCCACCTGCCACCTGTCCGACCTTATTTAGATCCATCCTTTCGTTTTTCTCGATTTTCCCTCCACCCCAGCCCCCCAAATTTCCCACTCCGAGCTTTTCCCGAGTTAAGAGCGCGCTTGCGAAGAGGCTGCTCAAGGAACTGCTGCGACGCACCGAAGGGCTTCTCCTCCCCTCCTCAGCGACCCAGGGAGATTTCCCGATCGCGGGGAGTCCGGAAAAGGACTAGTTAAAAACCTGCTTCCCTTCAATTGGCTCGAGGGCGCCCATCGAACCCTACGAACCCGAACGTTATCTGAAGGCAGCGATTTTTGACTGGCCGGCCCGCTCGCCCGTCCCGCCCTTCAGCCCCCGCCTCACGAAGATCGCTTTTTTTTTTAATCAAAACAATAACAAGAGACAATTGGCGCGAACGAAGGCAGGCTCTTTTTTTTTTTTGTTTCCGAAGGAGGCTTTTTTTTTCCTCGCAGAGCAAAAGCCAAGGGAAGCCAAGGGCCGGCGGCGGACAACTCTCCCTCGGCCCTGACGAGAAGAGCCTTCAGATCCGAGGTCGGGGCTTTGCGCCAGTTGCCGGCTTAGCTAGCAGGGAGGTGAAGGGAAGGGTCCGCCACACACACAGCGAGGGCGCCGTTTCGGCAACCTTTGCCATTCCACCGGGAGCCTCCCGTTAGTAGCGGAGTCCCTGGGCTGCAGTGCGGAGTAGCCCTCCAGGTTGCCCAAAGGCCGGCGGTGCGTCTACGTGTGTGTGTGTGTGTGTGTGTTGGGGCCCGCTCCCTAGGACTGCTTGGCCAGCCTCCTCCTCCTCCTCCTCCTCCTCCGTTTGACAGGCTGTGGGTGGGTGTGAGCGTGAGCGTGCTAGGCGCTAGTGTGCAAAGACCAGCGCACTCTGCGCGCGCAGCCTGCCCGCCTGCCCGTCTTTCCTGCTTCCCAGTCCACCAGCCTGGATTAACCTTTCCAGCTCCCGCCGGCTCTTTGCTCTGCTTTGACCGCTCCGGGCCACCGGAAGCCTGCTCGGCGCTCTCCAGCCCATCCCCACCAGCGACCCCTCAAGAGCCCGGTCAGCCCCTCCGGTCGCGAGGGACAGTCGCTCTGGGCAGCCTCCCTTTCCCAAGCCCGCCGGAGAGAACCGGCCGCGAGCGGGCTTCGGACGCCTTCAGAACGAGGAGCTGCCCGCTCCGGCTTCCTCCGGCAGCCCGGCCCCGCTTGTTCCTTGTGCCGGGACGGCAGGAGGCCGCACGAGAAGCCAGCGCTGCGGGAACCGACCCGCCGGGATGGGGCTGAGCGGACGGAGGAAGAGGAGCTGGTTCGCCGGTGAGTGAATGAGCGGTTGGCGCTGCCGCTTGGGGGACTGTTGGTGCAATGCAACACCGCGTGGCCGGCTGCAGGCTTGGCCGACGGGCTGAGGAAGGGAGGAGCGGACGTAAAAGCGCCAGCCGGGCTTGACTTGTCCATGAGCGAGGCGTCTTTTCCCCCAACGGGGCTGGAGGAAGCGGGCGACGTGGGCTCGGTCTTCGCCGTCCTCCGGATCGCGCTTGGCAGCAGGTGGATCCTGCCGGTCCCGCTCGGGGGATGAGCACGGCGGGTCCTCTGCCCCCTCGGCCTCGTTCCCGTCCTCAGCTTAGTGTTCTGGCAAAGCCCGGACCTTGCCAGCGCCCGGTGGACCCCGTCCCAGTGCCCTCGCCGCTACCTCCATGGTTCCTGCCCCTCCGTATCTTCTCCAGAACCGGACCCTGACTCTTCCTCTCCGAGTCTTACAATGTGGTTTCAGGATGCTCCGGTGACCCTTCGCCAAGGTCTCGCTCTGAGCTTTAAAGCATCTTGGCTGCTGGTGCTATTGAGTTTGGGCACTGGCCGGCAAGGGGGTTTGGCATTGAATTGCCCCAAGAATTGTGTGTGTGCCAGCAACATCATCAGCTGCTCCAAAGCCGACCTGAAAGTCTTCCCTCACCACCTTCCTCATTACGCTAATGTCCTGGACTTTAGCCACAATCAGCTGACCCACCTTCGAGCAGAGTGGACTCCTATCCAGCTCTCTCATCTCCATTCGCTGTTCCTCAGCCACAATGGCCTTTTCTTCATCTCCACCGAGGCCTTCAGCAACGTCCCCCACCTGAAATACTTGGACCTCTCCTCCAACGCCATTGATATGCTAGGAGAGAACATCTTCAGTAAACTGACGGAGCTGGAGGTGCTCCTCCTATATAGCAACAAGATCTCCAAGATTGACCGCTCAGCTTTTGATGATATGGCCAACCTGCAGAAACTGTACCTTAGCCATAACGAGATCTCCCGCTTCCCCTTGGAGTTGGTAAAAAAAGGAGAGGCCAGGCTTCCCGAATTGGCGCTGCTGGACCTTTCTTCCAACAAGATCAAGAGCCTGCAGGTGAAGGAGGTCAGTGGGCTCCCAGCCTGGATGAAGAACGGCCTCTATGTTCACAGCAACCCTCTCCACTGCCACTGTGAGCTTTACAACCTCTTCATCCACTGGCAGAAACGGCAACTAAGCTCAGCTGTGGACTTTGAGGAAGAGCTCCAGTGCTTGGATCAGACCAAGAATAAAAACGTCACAATTTCCAACCTGTATGATCCAGAGGGCATGAACTGCAGTGCCTTCAAGGAGCAAGCCCTAGAGTTCCACCGTGGGGACACGGTAACCATCAATTGTGATACCAGGCAACGAGAAGTGACAGTGAAGGAATGGGTGACACCCCGATACGAGCACGTTCAACAGGAGGATGATAATAACTCCATTACTCTGCTGCCAAATGGAAGCCTTCTGATAAGTAATATCAGCATCGAGGATATGGGTCTGTATACCTGTCATGCAGTAAGCCAGGTGTTCAATGAGACCCTTTACGTACAAGTCACGGTCCATAACTATACTCTTCATGGAGCCCCAGACATGTTCAACACAGCTTACACCACACTAGTGGGCTGTATCCTGAGCGCCATTCTTGTGCTCATCTACCTTTATCTGACTCCATGCCGTTGCTGGTGCCGCAGCAATGAGAAGCAGGATAACCAACAAGAGGACAGTATCAACTCTTCAGTGCTCAGCACCACTCCGAATCACAATGCTGAAGTGACTGGGGACAAGGAAGGATTAAATCGGAACACAGTGCCAAGCAGAGCCCAAGGCCAGAATGGCAAATGCAAACCCACCAACTCCCCCAATCACGCACCCAAAGGAGTCCAGAAGGTAGAGAGAAAATTGTCAGATCCAGATTCAGTCAGTTCAGTCTTCTCTGACACTCCCATTGTGGGGCCCTCACCAAATGAAGGTGGGAGAGGAAGTAGTAGGGACAAGGCAGGGACTGAATTAGTTGGACTGCTGTGATCGTTCAGGCTAGGAAAGGGAAGGACAGGAACAGACCCACATCTTTTATCATCAAGTCAGGCACCGTTCTATAATCCGCCACAGTCTGTAATAGCATTCCTGTTTGGGTTCCCTTCTTGTCGTGTCCAGTGTTGAAAACCTCATGTCTCAACTTAATTCTCCAGCAGTTTCTGAGCCTTCTGTTTTTTTGGGGGGGAGGGTTTTTGGAATGTGATCTTTTGGTTCCTTTGCATTGGAAGCTTGGCAAACATCTCACTGACAAAACATGAATAGCTGAGAGTACTGACTAGATTTTCTGCATCCTGCTACTGCATTTGTATTCCCCTTCTTGGGGGATTTTGCTCCCAAATATCCATACAAGTATGAAATTCAGACCAGGTCTGTTCACCTATTGCAGCCAGAATGTTGTGTGTCATTTTATAATGGGGCCATAAGCCTTCAGAAGTATCTGCTCCTTCCTCAGAGGGATAAAATGAGCTTAGGAATAATATTTTAGCTATTTCTCATGCAAATTAAATTAAATCATATTATCCCCTATAGCTCCAGCTATAGTGGTAGTCCTAAGTAGCCAAGACATTGTGAAAAATAAGTTTCAAAATGCCTAGGTTTTTTTTTGTTAACTATTGCTCAAACATTTTTTTTTTCAAAAAAAGCAGCAAATGAACATTTACACTATACCAGATTTCTCAGGGCATAACTCAAAATATTTTCTAGCAAGCAAGCCTGTTTTGCGTGTTGTGCCAGTGAAAAAAGATGAAAAAAATGGATATATAGCAGTGAAAGAGGATATGATGCTCTCTCTTCCTCTCTCCCATCAAGAGCTTAGTGAAAAGGGAGTTAAATCCAAAGATTTTAGACTTCAGAGCATCAAACTGCAAGAAAGAACCAACAGCCTTGGGAACTGGTAAGCTGGAATTCTGCATCCCTATCTTGCTTTCTCTAAAATGCAGCAACAACAAGAACACAACATGGCTGGATGCAGATCTACTGCCTTCCCCTTTCAGCACTGGCACCTTAAGTTAGGTTCCAGTTACAGATTATGGTCAAATTACATCAAATTTTAGCACATCTCCTCATCCTTTCAGAACTTCAGCAAGACTATGGCAGGCTATGTAGCTCCAGAACTATTTGATGCCTCATCATCTTCAGCCAAGTTTTTCTCATGTTTATTTAGGAGGCCAAACATGTTCCAGATGTTTGGGAGCAAGGGGGAATTTTATGAGCCATTCTATTTTAGCAGGAGCCATGCAACACAGCTTTGTAATATATAGATAGGATCAATTCTAGCTGAAGAGGTTTTTCTGGAAGGTGCTTCTACAGACTTTGAACATCCTCCTAAAACAAACAACATTCAGCCTGACACTTATCTAACTCTTTGATTATTTTTTAAAAAATCCTTCCTCCCTATGTTTAAATTGGCTTTTCCTCCCGAGGGGTTGAATATAGAAATAACACAGATATAAGAAGTTTGTTTTCACAATATTGTGATGCTTCAGTCCACATTCTCTTTATGGGGTGAAATCATCCAAGCTAAGAATGTATCTTGCTCCTAATACCATTTCTCAGGTTTCCCCCCCCCCAAAAAAAGAACCCCTGAATGTTGCCTATCTTGGCCAATTCAGAATGTTACCTTTACTATAGGTGGACTTGGGAAGCCTATGGAGTCATAAGAAGAAATTCATTAAAGGAACATTCCTTAACATACTGCAAAGATTTTCATTTGCTCTGGATTCAGAATCCACTGCTAGTTACAAATTACTGGTTGTTTCTGGATAGAGAAGGACAGAATATAATAGACGTATATGACATAATAAGCCATAGAGTGTTTTGCACAAAGCTGTGAATGGATCCAGTTACCGCCCTTAAAGACCAAACAGCCATAGCAAGTGTGATCATAGTACCAAGGCTCTGACATCGGTTTATTTGGGAACTAATCTAGGGCTGTTGGAGTTCAAAGTGATCCTTAAACTAGAAAAGCTAATCCCCTCACTTTATCTAGTTAGAAATATCTCTTAAGTCACACTTAGCTTCTGGTGATTCCATGGATATGTCCATTCTTTTTGGCAACAGTATGAAAATGGTTTCCATTGCTTTTGCCACAATGTTTTTTTAACTTCTCATCTAACTTAAAGTTCTAGGAGTTCCTAGTAATCTCCCATCCAAGTACTAACCAGGTCCAGTTGTGTTTTCAAGATAAATCAAGATTCGCTAAGTGCTGACATCTACTATAAACTTTCACCGATTACTTCTGGGATTACCCAATATTTCTTTCTTAGTAGATTAGGAGGAATGAAACGTCAAAAGAAATAGGCCATCCCAAAAACATATCTGCAGACTCACAAAAGGGTTGGGTTAGGAAAGGATGATTTTTATTTATTTATTTTTTAAAAAGAGCAAGTGAATGAAAAGAATTGCATGGGTGATGGTGAGCAGAGAGAGTTTAGCAATAATGAACTAGAAATGACCAATTTTTGTAAATCTGTTCATGTGGAATCTTGGCAATTTTCATGTTCACGATTTCCTCTCTTCTGGACTTTGCAGTAGGCTAATTTCCTAAAATTATCAGAAGATTAGAAGTTACTTAAAAGCAAGATAAGAACAGATTAAAGACTGGTGCTATGGAAGGAAAAAAGAAGAAAGAAGTACCTTGCACTAGAATGTTATAGGTTACATTTTTTGTCATGTTATGACTTAATTTAATTTATTGGAATACATCCCATTCAGAAGGAATTTAGGAGTGGAAGAACTCCCTTGGTACCTAATTGTCATATGTATGGAGAAAGTTTTGTAGCCTGAATGCTATAGATCTAAGTTAAGAAATGATTAAAATACAGAAATATATAATACAGGAGCACAGCTTAATCTCAGTGTAATAACCCTTGCACAAATATTTGCACTGAATGCATCAGTACCAATTCTATCACATTCAGAATAAATGTTATCCCATTTGATGGAAGGGATGCTTAAGTATTCTCTACTTTACCTGGCCACTGGGATTTTTTTAAAATCACAAGACAAAGATTTTCCTTGCCCTGGTATCTCAGCTCCATTAACCAGAAATACCAGGGACCGAACGAGGTATTTCCTAAACAGCCATTCAGCCTCCAATTTTGATTGAATATTGCTGAATGAAGGCATAATGAAAGCCTGGACTAAAGTGAGAATGTAAACAGCCCATAGATGTTTCATGATCCATTTGTGTGCAAGTATGAATTTGCATGTGTGGGTATCCACACTTTTAATCCCTGCTCTAGCTTTCAATATTTGCTAGAAAAAGTGCTTAGGCAGGACTGTCATTTCTAACTATTTTTTAGGAAAATATACATCAACCGATAGGGTTTTCTTGCATGAAAATTTTGATTTAGCAAAATTAAAATAGCCATATACACCTTACTGTTGTTGGAGAACGCCCTCTTCATGTCTTCCCGGCAAGCTTGATCCACCAAAGAGATCACAAAAACTACTTTAAGAAACCAAGCATTCCTTTACTAGGTAAGAGGAGCATGATCCTCCCAGTGGTGAATTTTATCCTGCACAGAGAAATTCATCAGGCTGTGAGGCAGAAAGTTTTAGACACCAACATATGTAATGTGGACAGTATTTAAGTAAAATGACCAGTAGAACAGCATGTGATCTTAAAAAATGGAGCTCATTACTGTTCTCTCCTAGAGCCTCTTGGTTCAAGCATCACTTATCACTAGCAGTAAATAAGCAAAAGGAAGTAGGTCATTTTCCCACCTCATAGCCTTGGTTATGATATCAGTATATAGAAGACAGTACTTCCTCCTATCTTCCATGTGGTTAATCTTGTTTTGATGTTGATTCCTGTACCGTTAACTCTAACCTGGAGGTAATACTTAGTAATCCCTACCTAGTATTTGCAATCAGAATGTATCAAGGATACTGACTTCAAATAAAATTAGTTCTATATTATTTAAATTTTCTCACACTAACCAGAAAATGATTTGGAACCAAAGAGTGGAAACAGCTATCCTCTTATGTCCAAATCAATCCAGCTCCCATTTTCGCTGCTTGGTTAAGACAGTGAAGATAGCTGATTTAGAAGAGAAAGCTGACCCACTGGTGGATAAAGCACCACACTGATAATTGCTAAGTGGCTTTTTACAGTACTCTGCCTGTATGGGTAGGAAAAGAAATCACCGACAAGATTTTCCTGTGTAAACTATTGGGATAAAGGAAGGATCTACCCACATTTCAAGTAGTGTCAGAACTTTTTGTCTCATCAACTCTCCTGCTTGTACCTATTGTCTGTGTGCAGTCTAAATGCAATTTGTCTCTATATTACAGTGGCAAAAAAGGACACTCCCCTTCAGCACTTTGTTTGGTACCCAAAGGATCATATATATTTATTGGAAATACAGATCTATTATGGCTGAGGCATCTGAAGTTACTTTTTAAAAGCAGCAAATGTTTGGTGCTAACTGCAAAGAATCCATTTCTCTCTTGGCTGAACTTTCTGGCTTGCTGAACAAGAGAGTAGCTAGATTTGTACATCACACTAAGCCATAATGAAGTTGTTCTTGTTTTGGTTTAGCATACTGTATAAATCCAGCCACTGCTTTGTAAACCATGGTTTTTAGCTCAGAAGGCCAACCACTATGGTTTATTTAGTAAGCGATGGTTAAACAAACCAAGATGTGTAGCATGATCTGTGAACTTATGTTAGCACATTATCTCCAAATCCATAATCTGTCATATGCTCCCAAAAGCAAGCAAAAAATAAACAGTCTTTACCCACTTAGTTTGACCTTCTTGCTTGCTCAATAGTGGTTACTGTCTTTAAGAGTCTGCTAAATTGTAGCAATGTTAAGCCTTTTCAGATTTATGTTATTTATACCTGCACTTCGAAAACCTTTGTTTTATTTGCTACTTTTTTGTGCCATCAGAAAAAATATTCCATAAAAATTGAAGAATGGACTTCAAAGATAAATGTCTTTTTCTGAGATCAATTGTGCATACAACCTGCTATGAAATGTTGATGAGGTCAGAGCAGGGGTATCAAGTCAATTGATCTAATAGGCTGCACAGAACTACTTAATTTTCATTTTAAAAAAGAGCCAGTGGATGAACTTTCCTTTTTTTGACACCTAAGTCAAGACTTGTGCATCACAAATGTTGAAGAAAGCTGCAAGCATGACTTAGCAAAATAAAGGTATGCCTGGGGCTCAGAATTTGGAAGGAAACATTCCAAATACAAATCTTTTAAAAATTGCACATCTAAAACAAGTCTAAGGCAGGAGTTCCCAATCTTGGCAAGTTTAAGACATGTGGACTTCAACTTCCAGAAATTCCCAGCCAAGCATGCTGACTGGAGAATTCTGGGAGTTGAAGTCTATATGTCTTAAAAGTTGCTAAGTTTGGTAAATCCTGATTTAAGTGCAGATTAAATTTGTACCAATGTCTGAGAAAGATTGGGGGCATTGCCTCTACTGAACAACAGGATGAGATCACAGATATCTCAACCAAGCAAAATCCCATCTCCTATTTTGTGACTGGCAGGTCAAGCAAAAGTGTTCTACGTTTGCTGGAATGCTTACCTATGTCAGGCAACAATAAAAATCCTGCAAAGGAGCTGGACTGGATTTCTTTGTTAGGTAGTTTGTACCTTCTAACATAGAAATATGTGAAAATAAAACGTATTTTGCTAATAGGCACCCCAGGATCTTCTGCTTTTTCATGTTTAACATGGTAAGTTACAAATTGAATTGTTCACAATTATATCAAAGGCCTAACTTAATAATGGGTGTAAGGCTTGGTCGCATATTTTCGGAGAAGTTTTACTAGACATCAGTTCATAATATAGCTTATAATTGCAACCTATAATGTTTTCTTGTTTTAAAAAAAACAGCCTATTAAAATGATTGCAGGTTTGGTTCTGCTAATTTCCTAAGTCAATGGTATAATAATATAAAGCAGTCAAAATTCACCATCTATTAGGACTAAAATGAAGATTACTAGATATACTGTATATTTGGATGCAATGGAGTTACATCTCATGCAGCAATACCGAGTGAATTACAATACTTAGTTTGGATTTAGAAAGTTGTATGAATCTGTTATGTTTCACATGTGGAGCAAACTTAACTCTGTGTGACAGAACACATATTCATTCAATGTGTATGCTAATGGCTTAGTTCACATCTTATCTAGATAGGAATTTCTGCACTTGGAATGACTTCTGCTTCAGGTCTGTGAGATCTATTACCAATGTTTGTAGACCAGAAACATAACTGGTAAGGCAACTCTATTACACTACGCTCCCCACATAAAGAAGCATATGTTCAATCAGTGCTGATGGCATGAGTGGTATTGTGTTCTGCCACCTCATTTTTCTGGTAAAGATTTTCATATATAGCTGTGATATGAATATCTAGCAACCACTAGATGTCAAGAGAGAGATATGGCAAAACTCTTGGCTGCCATCTATGGTCTTCTGGAATTGTCAGGCCTAGAGATGAAATAACCTATACATCATTTATGGTTGTAAAAGCAAACAGACTTACTTCCAATAGCAGTTTACTTCTCTCATCCCCTTTAGAGCATCCATTGAATTTACTGCCTGTCTTAGGTAGCCATTCACCATACCAAATTGTACACAAACATGGGAAGGTAATAGGTAGGCAAAATAGTACCACTACCTGTAGTAGAACACACAGTATTTAAAAAGAAATTAGGTTAGCAATTTCCTTGAGAGTTTCCTCTGAATCTTAGTGCTTACCAAACTGACACACTTGCTTCACTAAGTTGTTCCTGGTGAGCTGGATAATTGCTATATTCCCTGGGGTCATTTTTACTTTTGCACTATGGAACCATTGCTCATTGATGAAATCTGTCTTTATGACTTGACCTGCCAGCCAACCTTCCAATAGATCAGTGGGTAATGCTGAAGTTTTCAGGATTTTAGAACTAGCATGCACTTTGACCCAAGTTTACATCTAGGAACTCCCTGTTGTGTGAACACAGTCACAGTAAGTGTCTTCAATAAATCTACTGTTCAACAGAGTGTTTCAGGAACAGTTCCAACAAACGTATATATCATATATCATTGCACAAACTTGGTGATGATGATAACGGTGATTTGGAACTTCTACAATTATGTTTTGCTAGCTTGTAACATTTTTTATTCCAGCATTTGGTTCAGGAGTTGACTGATGATTATATGCCACTTAGTCAGAGTCTACTCTTAGCAACCAAGTAGATAGATATTTCTCCAGGATGGCCTGCCCCCAACCTGGTCCGTACAGCACCAATTGCTGCTGTACTTTAGTCCATCCTTGCTGCTGGTAATCCTTTCCTTCTCTTCCACCTTTCTCAGCATTGCGGGCTTTTCAAAAGCGCAAACTCTTTGCATAACATATCCATAGTATGAACTTTTGGGATTACTTATTTGTAGTCCAAATGAGAACTCTCGGTTGATTGTTCTAGAATTTACTGATTTTCTTTGCTATCTTGGGATTCTCAGGAGTCTTCTCCAATGCCACAGGAATTCTGGGAGTTGAA
Source organism: Vipera berus (assembly GCF_964194415.1). Lineage (NCBI taxonomy): Eukaryota > Metazoa > Chordata > Lepidosauria > Squamata > Viperidae > Vipera > Vipera berus. The sequence continues at coordinate 53,638,331 of NC_138204.1, read as the reverse complement.
GTCCACAAGTCATAAAAGGGCCAAGTTGGAAGAACCCTGCATTAAATTCTCAACAATTGTGGATACTTGGTATGCATCATAGTTTGTAATTGCCTTATTCAGATTGATTCCACCCCCAACACCCCAAATTTCCTAGAAGACAAGAATGCCTCTATTTGTGGGAAAGACGGCAGGATTTACTCCCCTCTTATTACTCAAAAGTTGACAATAGTAGCTTCCAGCCAGCAAAAGCATTCCAAGGGTCAGACCAGCTCTCTTATTGTGTCCATTATAGAAATCCTCCCAGCACAGATGCAGGCATTAAAAGAGCTTTAGAGCCATCTCTAAATGAATGGAATAACATATTTCAATTAATACATTTAAAACTCATTTATCCATTCTGCCTGAAGGCCGAATAGTAAAGCCTTGCAAAGATTAATACCCAAACCTTTTACCTCAACAATAAAATAAGTGCTTGCCTTTGGAGAGTACACATCAGGATCATGTTGCATCTAAAAACCTGCTAGCAGTAGGTTTATAATCTTGTAATTCAGAGAGATCCAGCTCAGTTGTCACAAAGCTATTACATTAGCAACAATCCTTTCCATTCGTAATAATTTTTTAATCCCATCAGTGGCTTTTGAGTAATATGGACAGTCTTAACACCTCCAAGGTCAGACTAATCCCTGAAATACTAAAATGTGGAAAAAAATATTTGTTCAAAACAGGAGAACTCTGCATCTGTATATTTTTTTAGTTTTAACTTTGGTTATTATTCCCCCAGAATACCACTATAGGTTGTCCAGAATACAAGTATAAGTTGCGTTCACATTAATGCTGGATTGACAGAATTCTTTGTTCATATGGTTTATTATGCCCAAATTATCTGTATCGTAACTTAACTACAATGGCTAGTTCCTACAACTAAGAATTCTAAGCTACCCAGCACATTTTAGCCCATATTGTATGAACCCAGCCTATGTGCTACATACACCCTATTTCTCCATACAGTTTCAGGGAGGCAACACAAATGCAGGATTAGATTTCTTGATAGGAGCCCATTGGAGCATTACTGGCAGTGTATACTATTTGCATTTATTTACAGGTATATAAGCAGATTGTAGAAGGAAAAACAACTTTAACCATTGGACAGATCATCAATGTCCAATGCCTCTAGAGGGACACTGGCCTTCCACACCCAAGGAATGTGTCAAACTGAGATGGTTGTGGCCTATCTATGTTCCTATGGTATCGTGACATTTTCCTCCATTCTGGAAAGCCAAACCAAGAGTCTATGCAAACTGAATAAAACAAAGCCCACTGACAATGCTTTTGCAGTGATTCCTCTGGCAATCTGGGATGGGATAGCATTCAGTTGACAGGGTCCCCTGTTTCACCCTAGGTTTCTGGGATTTCCCCACTTCCAGGAAATCAAAGTGTGACAGTTTAGCTTCTTCCCTCCATCCTTTCTATCCATGATAGCTTATGCAATAAAAAATAGTAATTTAGGTACCACAGATATCTGCTGTTTTTTTCTGCAAAAGACTAATATAGATAATCCATGGGAAATAAAACAATTTGTTTTGTCATGATGTTGCCTGATAAGGAATTCCGGAGAACTCAAAACCTTACCTGTTCTTTTTGTGCATTTCTCTTGATCCTAGTAAAAGTATTACCCAAATATGATGTTCAATTTAGTTAACATCTCACTCAGAATCACAAAAACTACACATCACAAGCAAAAGTCTGTCTGGTAACATATTGCAGAGATAAACTGAGGTGATACACTGTAATAAAATAAGGAAAGTGAATTATCTCTTGCTGTAGTGGCAAAATGAGTTGATTCACATGTGGGGGGAAATGTTACTTCAGAGCTTAACACTAATTTTGTCTCCCCTTGGGTGGCACTAGTGCTCCAAAATCCCCACCTATAAGCAATGTGGCTGTTGATCAGCTGGCAAAAAATACTGAACAAGAAGCTCCTATATATGGTCTGTCAACAACAAAACAACAACAGCAAAACCCTAACTCCACTGAATTCTTTCAAATGAAACACATTAAGAGGCAGATGATAAAAAAAAATCAAGTTCTTAAGACGGCAAATAGAACTGCTTAGCATGTTCATCACATTTGTTCCCAAAGGAGCAGTAAGAAACAGTTACTTTGAAAGATTGCAAATGGGGGATCTAGAAAAATGCCATTGTAACAAGCAAAAACAAGTGAAAAATTTGCATTTCATTAAGCATTTGAAATTTATAATTATACATTTTACTTCTCATTTTTTTTGAGTAAACTGCCTTGAGGAAGCTTTGCCTTAAAAATCGTCGTTGTCATCATCATCATCATCCATCATTTTTATGCCAGAAAACAATTGCTTTAGTAATCCATAGAATCCCACTGCTATCATTTCAGTCATGCTTTTTTGGGAATGGAGGGGAATTGCCTTTGATTTTTACTGTCAAATATCCAAGCAAAGTACTGCAATTGACAAGAGCCAATTAACTTATTCTCCTTAAAGAACATATACAGATGCTGATGAAGTATGCATTAAGACCTATTGTTCCTTTTCATGCATATTCTGCCTAGCCTCTGCTTAAGATATCTTGCATTAATAGTGTAAATAGTAAATTAAAAGGCAAAGAACAGAAGCTTTTTGCTGTTCCTCATAAAGTCGCTTAGAACAGAGGCTGACTTATTTAGAAGGAATACTCTCCATTAGTAGACACAGTATTCTGACTTTTAAAAAATAATTCTGGATATATGCTTCCAAAGAACAGAAATTTATGTTGCATACGTACGTTTATTCATTTGACATATCAAGGATAAATGTTTGGCACATGAATGTGCATATGTCATCAATTTACTCCTATTTTAGGTAGACTATAAACTCTAGTTGAAACTCAACATTAAGAAAACCAAGATCATGGGATCTGGCCCTCTCAATTCCTGGCAAATAGATGGGGAAGAAATGGAGGTAGTGAAAGATTTTATTTTTCTGGGCTCCAAGGTCACCGCAGATGGGGACTGCAGCCAAGAAATTAAAAGACGCTTGCTCCTGGGGAGGAAAGCCATGGCAAATCTAGACAGCATACTAAAAAGCAGAAACATCACCCTGCCAACAAAAGTGTGTATAGTCAAGGCCATGGTTTTTCCAGTTGCAATGTATGACTGTGAAAGTTGGACCATAAGAAAGGTTGAGCACCAAAGAATTGAGGCCTTTGAGCTATGGTGCTGGAGAAGACTCCTGTGAGTCCCTTGGACTGCAAGGCATTTGAACCAGTCAGTCCTAGAGGAGATCAACCCTGACTGCTCTTTAGAAGGCCAGATCCTGAAGTTGAAACTCAAATACTTTGGCCACCTAATGAGAAGGAAGGACTCACTGGAGAAGAGTCTAATGCTGGAAAAGATTGAGGGCAATAGAAGAAGGGGACGACAGAGAATGAGGTGGCTGGATGGAGTCACTGAAGCAGTTAGGCGTGAGCTTAAATGGACTCCAGAAGATGGTAGAGGACAGGAAGGCCTGGAGGAACATTGTCCATGCGGTTGCGATGGGTTGGACACGACTTTGCAACTAACAACAAATAAACTCTAGACCTAAAATGGTGTTTTGGGGGAATTCAATAAAATGATAAATGCAGAGCAGGACACTTATGTGCACAAACTTTTCTGTTAATGCACCATGTAAATTAGGGTATGTGCACACTCAAAACACCCTGAATCTGCTTAGTTTCTCTCACAGATTCAGAGAGAATCATTGCTTTCCACTTGTGAAATAGATGGCATTCAGCAGAATCCTTGTACAATTTAAGTTCAGAAACTATGGCATTTTTTTAATAAGATGTGTTCACTTTGATTTTTAAATACAGCTAAAATATGTCTTTCATCCAAGGCCTTGGAGACATGATAGTAGTATTCTAGTATCTGAGGGGCTGCCAACTGCCAACAAGTTGAGGGGTTCAACTTATTTTCCATAGCACCAGAAGGCAAGACAAGAAACAATGGATGGAAATTAATCAAGGAGAGAAGCAACCTAGAACTAAGGACAAACTTCCTAGCTGTGAGGACAATTAACTAGTGGAACAACCTGCCTTCAGACATTTTGGGTGCTTCATCATGGGAGGTTTTTAAGAAGAGACTGGGCAGCCACTTGTCGGAAATGGTATAGGTGGGTTCCCTGCTTAAGCAGGGGGTTGGACTAGATGACCTCCAAGGTCCTTCCTAGCTCTATTCTTATTGATTGCATTACCATTTAAAATATGCTTTGTTTCCTATGTATTGTATTACACACTGTACAAGTAACTTATTCCTACTAAAGGAGCGATTGGCCAGAGGTTAAACTCATCCTTGACTTGAGCGGGACTTGAATACAGGTATTCCAAAAGTGTGTGTGGTGATTGGTTCTCTGAAATGCAATCCTGTGTTTTGTGCCTCTCAAAGGCGTGAGCCAAACGTTGGGAGGCAGCACCAGAAAAAAGCCATCTCGTTTAAGCTTTATGCAAGATTAAAATAATGTAACACTGCAAAAAGAGGACTGATCTGATTGGGACAGAAGGCAAGCCAAAAGGTCCCGCCAGGAAACAGGAGGGCAGTGTCTGCAGCTGGCTTTGAAAGAAAGGCAAAGCAACGCAGAGACCAAGTGCTGCTTTGCTCTCTGCCCCTCCCCCCCACTTCTTTCCATCTGTGCAGGAATGAAAGCAAAACAGGACTTCTTTGCAATAAAAAAAAAACCAAAACAAAACAAATTCCTTCAAGTGCTATTCAGGGAGTCTCCCAGGCTGATGAAAGGCAGCCAGCTCAGACAAGGCAGAGTGAAAGATCAGAATCACAGAGGCCTCCCCCATCTCACAGCTTTAACACAAAGCTAAACGGCTGAAAGGAAGCTAATGGGCAAGCCCCAGTCGTTGATGGGAAAGGCCCTTTTTACTGCCATTGTCTAGCCATCTGTCACTGCATCCACTCCGGATAACTTGCCAGCCGGCTCAGTTTTAAATCCCAGCTGACATCTCGCTATGCTAGGCAGCTGCGAGGCAGTCTGATTCCATGGATACTGAGAGAGGGAGAATAGCAGCTTGTTCTTTGTTTGGGAAGAGGAGTGGCAGTGGGGATGCAGAGGAAGAGACCTTTCTGGGTGCTTGCGAAAGAGGATTGTATAACGAACCTTAAGGCTGCAACCTTATACATTCTAATCTAGGAATAAGAGCTACAGAATTCAACTGGGCTAGCAGCATCCAGAAGCACCCTCCCTTTAGCAACTGGTACCCAACTTCTAAGTCTGTGAAAAACAAAGGGCTTTTGTTATTTAGAACAAACAACTTCAAGAAGAAATATAAATAGGTCAAAGAGCCGAGTCCACAGAGCATTTTCACACCAGACTATTTAGTGGCTCTGCAGTGGGTTCTCTCTATAAGGCCATTCTCATAGAGGAATAGAGTGTAGTTCCACACAATCACCAGCCTTGCCTCTTTGCTGGACTTTCACACTCCTGAGTCAATATCTTTTGGGATGTTCTCTGGCCCTTCAATAGACCAGGAAGATTAAGGAAGAATGGCCATCAAACTGGCTGGCGGAGGTACAGGAAAACTGATGTTCTAACCGGTGCCTTGCTCCTGTCCTCCTTGCAGCTTTTTCTTTTGCAATGAAGAAAACAGTGACCCAAACTGGAAGAGCTTCAAAGGCCATCCCAAGCGGTTCTGAAGACCAGGGCTTTTTTTCTCATAGAACGCTCAGAACGGAGTTCCGGCACCTTTTTTGGATGGAACCTTGTAGGGTAGGCAAGGCGGCTTGTATGACATGTGTGAGTTCCGGCACCTTTTTCTTTTACAAAAAAAGCACTGCTGAAGACTAAGTGAGAGGAAGAAAGTAAACCAGGTAAAGACAGGAGATGAGCCCGGAGTTCCCACCAATAAAAAGCCACCCATTCTTTTCTCCACAGAAAACTCTTTGAAACAATGTTCTGGGAGCATATATTTTTTTGGAGGGTTGAACCTAATGGTAGCCTGACTGTTTCTCAAGGCCGATAGAAAGGCTAGAGATAGGGAAGGGGCCTGGAAAGGTGATTTCCTTTGCAATAAAGTATGTCTTCTGGCAGGCCTAATAGCAACTGGAATATGTCATGAAAGTGCATTTTAATTGCACTTAAGGGCAAAGAAAGGTGAATAGGAGCGACCTTCTGTTAACCTTATTAACCACTAAAAAAAAAGGCTGAAATGTGTTTTGAAATTCTCTGCGTTTTGTCTGTGGTTGGTAAAACTTTAGTGGATTGTTAGGTAATGGATCCAGTCATTATGATGACCTAATTTTTATTAGAGAAGTGTGGATTTGACCTAGTGATACTAAATGGATTTTGCCATCAACATTTTAGGTAGCATTAACTCCTCATAAGATCTCTTCTGGGTCATCTGTATGAATGCAAGATCTTTAACCAACAGACAAAATGCTGTTTTAATAGACTTAAAACAGTGAATGACAGGAAATTCAGAGTAACCTTTTAAATGAATACATAGTAAGAGAAAAGAACATGGAATTTTCTTTCCAGTTTTCAACCGATTAATGTGACATAGCTTTATGATATAGTTTTAATATGCAAAAAGGGCCAATTAAATCATTACTGCCTCCACAGTTGGTTGGTGTGTTAGGGTGTGTACGTTTATAGTTGTATATTTAATATGAAATATGTGAAAATGATTTTATATTTATATTATTTTAGTTATTCTAATAAATGAATATTTCTTTTAGTGTCAGCTGTTAACATTTTTGCTAAGCATAAACTTTATAGAAAAATATTTTAAAAAATAGCCCACTCTTTATTAAATATTACCCAAGAATTATTGCTATTGCTTCTGTGATTAACAACATTCCTGTTAATTGTGGGGTAACAAAAATAATATTTTTCTGCCTTGAGTTTTTGTAATATAATTCATTCAATATATTTGCATGCCTATTCCCAATTTTATAAAATTCAAAGTAATTTATAATTAAAATATAAACCACAATCAATCAAAACAGCATACTTTCAATTTAAAATGAAAGGAAAAGGGGAGATGTGAAACAAGATCAAAGTCAAAATGCAACAGTTATTGAGGAAAGATCTTAATCATTTCTTGTAAGTGCCAAATGAATTTCTGAAAATATAGTATTCCAGAATGAAGGACCGAACTGGTTTTCTGTGGCTTTGGGCACTAGAGGGAAAACTTCCCCAGAAGATCTTACCAATCAACTTGATCTATAGCGGCAAAGGCAATATGTTGCACTTGCCCATGCAGTGACAAGGAAATTGCATCCATTTATCATGTATCATTACAGTGTAAATTGTAGGAATACTAGGTTAACTTATAATGTTCCCCTAATATGTAAATCCCCATGAAAGCCAAACACTTTCTATGTGTGAATCAGATTCTAGAAGATTTGAAATCCTTCATTGCTTGTTCAGTAGCCAAATTCTGTGTTGCCACCATGAAAATAAGGCAAAACTGATCTCAGGAATAACCCATTCTGTTTTATTGACCATTTCAGATTTAATATACAGGTTCTTTAAGTTTTTAGATGATGTGCATTTTTACTCCACAGATTATAGTTTAGACTTATCCTTGCACAGTTTATTAATGGGTATTTGGATGGATGACCCCTAAAAATTCTCAGGGCTGTAGGTTATTCTGGAAAATCATCTTGGAAGAACAAAGGAGCAAACCATATTCATGCTGTTTTCAAGAAATCAACAAGGATGTGTCCACATAGACATAAGGAATTGTGCTGTGCTCAGGAGGAATTTGTGTCTTATCACCAAAAAAATAAAATAAAAACCCCTTACAGAATAATTCTTCCATCCACTACATAGTAATAAAACAATATTTACCATGGTCCTTCTTTCTCATATTCACATATTTCACTACTTGCTTGGCTGCTTTGGGCAATTTTTGCAACTGAATTTTACTGTGCATAAATTATGAATTAAAATGTGTTTGATTCACTATTCGCCAAATTGCATTGCTATCAAAGAGTTCTGCTTAACAGCTTTGAAAGCTCAAACTTTTTCTTGTGTAAGCCAAACTAAAGATACATCAATCAATTTCTGATGTCTGGAATCTAAATTACTTTTCACAACATTATAGGAATTGGAGACTTGGAATTTATAAACATTATCCTTTGCAATTGGAATCTATCTAGGATTTTAAGGAATCCTACAAGAGAAAACCATAGCAAAATCATTTTACTTATGCAGGTATTCCTGGAAGCTGAATAGACTGGAAAAACATTGGCTTGAAGAAATGAATCAGTTCTACCTTGGATTCCTATTACATTCTTTTGTTAAGGAAAAAAAATAAAGATCTGCAGATCAACGGAGCATGAAGCTTCTCCATGCAATTAAATGCTTAATTGGATTTTGGAGGATATCTGAGAAGACACTTTAAAGAGCCTACTTCTGGCCTGTAAGTATAAACAGTGGTGTACATTGCTATGTACTTAACTACTCTTTTCCATTCATCTGAAGTAAAGGGTCTGTTACAATGAACTATAATGCAGAGTTGATGTATAAACCTATGTTAGTTCAAGCTGCAATGTAGGAATAATGACAAGGGATAACATGGCAAGATTTCTGTAAAATACTTTCTTAGTTTCAATCCAACCTGAAGGAAGGGTCTAAAGCTTCTAGATTGACCATAATTTTCTTGGAACTAGCTTTGAACATGTATTATTGAATATGAGTTAGGCTGAAGGATTCTTCTAAGTTACTTTTCTAAAAGTTACATCTCCAGTTATCATTTTGAAAATAAGCTACATGGTCACATAAAATGTTTGACTCCAATAAAGCTAGAGCTAAAGGTGTTTCTCTCTCTGTCATCTTTTTTGTTCTTTGGTACATAGAGGATATATGGATTTATTATATGCCATCAAGTCATTTTTGATTCCCCTTAACTACTTAGGTTTTCTCCAGGATGATCTGTCCCTAACTGGTTGTCCTGCTCTTCCCTTTCCTCCCAACTTTTCCAGTAGAGCATTTCCTTGAGGTGTACATGAGTGATGAAAATTGTACTCATGGTTTCTAGGTTTACTTAATTGAAGTATAACTCCATTATGTTGCCTGATTTAGAAAAGGGTTACATTAAATTAATTTCCCCTTTTGGCCTCCAAGTAAAGGAAAGAGAAGACAGGAACCAGCACAGAATGGAGTTGCTGCATTTTCACCACTATCAAGTTTTTTTATTAACCTGGCTGAGCATGTGGTGGTAAAGGTGAAATAACTGGAACGAGTCTTAATCTTCTCCAACTTTGGCTTCGGTGGCCTTGAGCTTGATTAGGCTACCATTTAAAATATATAATCAAAGGTAGGCAGGGGTGGTGTGTGTGTTTCTGATATTTCTTTATTCATGTTAACATCAGCCATTATCCCAGACAACCATCCTAAATTGACCTGCTGGAATAACAAGCCTAAATGGAAAGTGATTGGCATACCAGCCACAATTCATCCTGTTCTCTGGTGAGGCATTCATGAGACTCACTTACTGTATTATATGAACATGCTGATAGTGAACACTGCTGGGGCAAGTTCATTAGTCAAAATAAAAATCATTTACTTGGAATACAAACAATAATAGTGATTGGAACTGGCAGTCGTGAATTTATCATCAGCTACTTTTTCCAAATTTGGATCTTTTAGATGTCTTTCACTCCTGTTGCAATGAGAATTATATTCCAAATTATCTGAACAGTGCTAGGTTCAGGAAGTTTGTTGTAAATTATAAATTAAACAGAATACACTGTTTGTAGATATACGTAAGACTTAACACAAGTTAAGCAATACCTCACTGTAATTGCATTAGGATGTAGAGCCAACAGAATAGCTACTTTCTTTGGCCTAAATTATTTTTACCTGGCCCTCCCCAGTAATAAAGAATAGCACTATCTTTAGAGGAAGATTTGCAAATGGCTCCCCCTTGTGGATTATTAATCCTCAAATAAAACACTAGTTGGTACTTCCGATGTCTTGAACTGAGAAATTAAAAAGACTACAGCAGGGGTGTCAAACTCAATTTCATTGAGGGCCGCATCAGCATTGCGGTTGCCCTCAGGGGGCCAGGTGGACGTGGCCTACTGGGTGGGTGTGGCCTACTGGGTGGGCGTGGCCAGCTCTACATCGTTCGCATCAAGGGTGCCTATGGGGGCCTGGGCAGGAGTGGGGCAGATCTGAGGGTCTCTGGCAGCAGGAGGGTCTCTGGGCCAGGGCCAAGGCAGTGGGGGTCGTTCCCTCCCTGCTTCCAGGATGGCTTCACGGGCCGCATGAAACCACTTCGCGGGCCGCATCTGGCCCCCGGGCCTTGTGTTTGACATGTCTGGACTACAGTAATCCATTTAGTGACGTGACTATCCCTTATCCAAACATTCATATCACAGAATCAGTGCTATATTTTTGGCTCACAATTTTAGTGAAGTGGAGAAACTGCCATATACTCTGGATCCCTTGGGTACAGAATAGCCTGTCATTGGTGGGAGAAAAATGCCGTTTTCCCCAAAGCTGCTTCAGTAAAACTGATTGGAGAACATTTCACATGCAGGCAGCTTTTGCTAGCAATTTTTAAAGCATGAGTCTCCCATGTTAGGAACCAGACCATAACAATGTGTAGGGGGCAACACTCACACAGTCTCTCAGTTAAAAAAAGCAGGAGGACCAATTTGGTACTTTCTAGATAGTTTGGTTTTGTTCTCCACAATTGCCAGTTAAATGTCATTATGAGAGCTGAATCCCAACACAGCTGGAAGGAAATAGATCACAGAGAGTGGATTTGGGCATTGCCAGAACTCCCACATTTTGTAAACTGGCCATAATTGATAGACTAATGATACACGTGGTTTTTCTGTTCATCTTGTTCCACAGTTAACATCAAATAATCAGTCAATAATATAGGCTTTAGTGATATTTATTTCCATATTGTAATAACACATCTTTGTTTCAAAGTAAACAGTTAACAAGAGAATGTTTGTGAGGCAAACGATCATCAACTTAATATGTTTTATCCTAGCATTTCAAATAAACATCACTTAAAATAAATCATTCAAACTCAAACAATAATTTTTATACTTATGCTCAAAGTTCTGACAGGCTGCTACTAGATAGAGGTTTTTTGGTTTTTGGTTTTATATTACAGTATAATTGCTTTTCTAGTGTTTATTCCAGAATTGCAAAAGAGCCCACTTTTTTTGTAATATGTTTTAAGAAACTAATGCATCTATTCACATTAATGACAACTATGCCCATCTACTAACCTCAAACTGTCTTTACTTTCAGTTCTTCCTTACTCATTTATAACATTGGTATTCTTGTGCTCTGTAACAATGAAGCAAACCACCATTTGCAAGGAAGTAATCAATAATGCATTTCATGAGGTCAGCTCAGGAAGGACAACATATAAAGAAATTGAATCATTGCTTTCTAGGGGAAAAACCTCATCTATTAAGGATTCATTACTGCTTCATCAAGCTGATTTTTAAACAAGAAAACATGCTGGTAGATTATATACGCAAATAAAATCTAATGATAAAAGCATAAAACTGGAAGGGACTGTCAAACTCAACTTCATTGAGGGCCGCATCAGCATTGCGGTTGCCCTCAGGGGGCCGGGTGGGTATGGCCTGGGTGGGCGTGGCCTACTGGGTGGGCATGGCTAGAGTGTGTGTGGCCTACTGGGTGGGCATGGCCAGCTCTACATCGTTCGCATCAAGGGTGCCTTTGGGGGCCTGGGCAGGAGTGGGACAGATCTGAGGGTCTCTGGCAGAAGGAGGGTCTCTGGGCCAGGGCCAAGGCAGTGGGGGCCGTTCCCTCACTGTTTCCAGGATGGCTTCTCCGGCCACATGAAACCACTTCGTGGGCCGGATCTGGCCCCCAGGCCTTGTGTTTGACATGTCTGATCTAATGCATGTGCAACATGCATTCCAGATTGGAATTCAGATTAAGGTGCTGTCTAATCCAGGGATCCTCAACCTTGGCAACTTTAATTCTGGGAGTTGAAGTCCACAAGTCTTAAAGTTGCCAAGGTTGGAGACCCCTGGTCTAGTCTCTACTTGAGCCCATCAAATGAACAGGAGGCAACCTCTGTTCCAAGAATTAGGTTCCATTGTTGAATGACTCCTTCTGCAAGGAAACTTTCCCTATCATTCAGTGGTCTTTGACTGTTTTCCTATAACTTAAATCTATTATGTCACAGCCATCCCTTGGCCTCTTTTGTCTGTGTTCTCTTCAAGAGCTTGAAGAACTTTAGCTAAATAATAAAGGTAGGAAACAAGCAAACAAACAATAGGTGGATAAAAATGCCAAATCCAGTCTAAACATCTGGCTGACTGTGGAACTGACCATTACAAAAGAAAGCAAAGATAGTACCAATACTGGACCAATGCACCCCTCAGAAGCTGTCCCAAAGTATCTGGAGCGCCACTTGAACACCATCAGCACTGACAAAATCACCAGCAGTCAGTTGCAAAAAATAGTTTTATTTGGAACAGCTTACATCCTGTGACAATACCTTTTATAGCAGGGGTGTCAAACTCAATTTCATTGAGGGCCGCATCAGCATTGCGGTTGCCCTCAGGGGGCCGGGTGGGTGTGGTCAGGTTGGGCATGGCCTACTGTGTGGGCGTGGCTAGAGTGTGTATAGCCTACTGGGTGGGTGTGGCCAGCTCTACATCGTTGGCATCAAGGGTGCCTATGGGGGCCTGGGCAGGAGTGGGACAGATCTGAGGGTCTCTGGCAGAAGGAGGGTCTCTGGGCCAGGGCCAAGGCAGTGGGGGCCGTTCCCTCACTGTTTCCAGGATGGTTTCGCGGGCCGCATGAAACTACTTCGAGGGCCGGATCCGGCCCCCGGGCCTTGTGTTTGACATGTCTGTTTTATAGCATCAAACAACCTCTGCCTAGCCCAGGTCCTTAGAAAGGACTTGACAGGTGAATAAAAATGCTAAATCCAGTCTAAACATCTGGCTGATTTTGCAACCACACATAAATATCCCTTCCTCATCATTCTTACCAATTGTTGTTCTCAAAATCATTCTTCTAATGATTTCAATCTTTTTATTAAACTTAGCTTCCAGGTCTCTATTTATCCTCCCTGCCCATCTTCACACTTGTTTTGTTTTTTAGAAACTAGAAACTAGAATAGAATAGAGCTGGAAGTTGAACTTGGAGGTCTTCCAATCCAGTCCCCTGCTCAAGCAGGAAACCCTATACCAGGGGTAGGCAACCTCGGCTCTTTTATGACTCATGGACTTCAACTCCCAGAATTCCTGAGCCAGCCAAGCTGGCTCAGGAATTCTGGGAGTTGAAGTCCATGAGTCATAAAAGAGCCAAGGTTGCCTACCCCTGCCCTATACCATTTCAGACAATTGGCTGTCCAGCCTCTTCTTAAAAGCCTCCAGTGATGAAGCAACCAGAATTTCTGAAGACAAGCTGTCCCACTGGTTAATTGTTCTCACTGTTAGGAAGTTTCTCCTTAATTCTAGGTTGCTTCTCCTCTTGATTAGTTTCCATCCATTGTTTCTTGTCCTGCCCTCTGGTGCTTTGGAAAATAAGTTGACTCCCTCTTCTTTGTGGCAGCCCCTCAAATACTGGAATACGGCTATCATGTCACCCCTATTTCTTCTTTTTTCTAGACAAGTCAAACCCAAAACTTGCATTTTTGCCTGAATTATTAACATATGATTCTCAAAACTGGCACAATATTCAAGTGGTATCTGGCCAATGTAGAGCAGACTAGAACTGGGAAATGATGCTTCAGTTGATGCAGGCTACAGTTGCAAGAAAAAGTATGTGAACCCTTTGGGATTATGTGGGGTTTCGCATGAATTGGCCATAAAATGCACTCTAAACGTCATGTAAGTCACAACAATAGAAAAACACAGTCTGCTTAAAATAATACTACACAAACATTAGCTGTTGTCATGTTTTAATTGAACATAAGATGGAAACATTCACAGTGCAGGGTGGAAAAAGTATGTGAACCCCTAGCCTAACGACTTCTCCAAGAGCTAATTGGAGCCAGCAGTGAGCCAACCTTGACTCCAATCAGTGTGATGATATTGGATGTGTTGCTGACAGCTGTCCTGCCCTTTAAAAACACACACCTGTTTTGGGTTTACTGGTCTCAAGAAGCACTGTCTGCTGTGAACCATGCCTCGCAGAAAAGCGCTCTCAGAAGACCTACGATCAAGAATTGTTGACTTGCATGAAGCTGGAAAGGGTTACAAAAGTATCTCCAAAAGCCTTGATGTTCATGTGTCCACGGTAAGACAGATTGTCTGCAAATGGATAAAGTTTAGCACTGTTGCTACTCTCCCTAGGCGTGGTCGTGTTCAATTAAAACATGACAACAGCTAATGTTTGTGTAGTATTATTTTAAGCAGACTGTGTTTTTCTATTGTTGTGACTTACATGACATTTAGAGTGCATTTTATGGCCAATTCATGCAAAACTCCACATAATCCCAAAGGGTTCACATACTTTTTCTTGCAACTGTAATTTGTTCTTTGCAGCCACTTCATTCTGCTGGATTCATGCAGCATGCAACCAACTATTACTTCAAAATCTTTTTCACACATACTGTTTGCAGGTCAGGAATCCTTTGATTCCCAAGTGAATGATTTGCCATTTATAAAGCAAATTTAATTATATTACATTTAGCCTTACTTTCTACTTTACCAAGACCATCTTAAGCTTTGTTTCTGTCTTTTGGGCTATTAATGATTCTGTCTAATTTTGTATCATCTGCTACAGAAATGTGTATTCCCTTCAACACATCATTCATTAGCATCAATAAACAATTTAATAGCAATGATCAAGCTGAATCTATACAAGTAGATAGTTTTATTTTCTGGGAAAGGTGAACGTGTGATGGGAAATGCAGATACACAGACCAAGAGATATGTTACTGTAAATGCAAAACTACTAATTCTGAAAATTTATGGGGGAATTGCAATTCTGACCCTGGCCTTTCGAAGTAAAAGGATTACCCTATCACCAGTATTAATAAGAAAAAAAGTCAAACTGGTGATAGGAGGGAATTTCTCTACCACACAAAATTATGAAGCTGATGTCACTGCACTGTGTTAGCGACTTCTAAAGATGGTAATTTATTAATTGATTGCAGCAAAAAAAAGGAAGAAAGAGAGAATACTATAAAATCAAATCTTCTTTCTATGAAATGGCAGTACAAATACAGGTTAAGGCAAACTTGAATTTTAGCCTTTGGTAAGATAGAATGTGTCTAAAAGTAGCAAACATTTTAATTTTTACACGGGAAGCTTTTACTGTTGGGGTCTGTTGTAGAGAAGGGATTCAGGCACCATCTTCCTGCTGAGGTCTCATGTTTTCCTGATGTTATTTTTGTCATTTTTCCAATCACCAAAAGTTCATCAAGAAGGAAATTATAGTGTTTATTTAATCTATTTATATAGTCACTCAGTCAAAAGCAATCCAGGAGGGTGTACTAGAATAGCTCTAGAGCAGACATGTCAAACACAAGGCCCGGGGGCCAGATCCGGCCCGCAAAGTGGTTTCATGCGGCCCGCAAAGCCATCCTGGAAACAGTGAGGGAACGGCCCCCACTGCCTTGGCCCTGGCCCAGAGACCCTCCTTCTGCCAGAGACCCTCAGATCTGTCCCACTTCTGCCCAGGCCCCCATAGGCACCCTTGATGCGAACCATGTAGAGCTGGCCACGCCCACCCAGTAGGCCATACGCACTCTAGCCACGCCCACCCAGTAGGCCACACCCACCCGGCCCCCTGAGGGCAACTGCAATGCTGATGCGGCCCTCAATGAAATTGAGTTTGACACCTCTGCTCTAGAGTATTTGGTGATAAACAGCAGTGGGGACTCTGCATTCCAGACTAATGGCTTGACATGTTCAGAAACAAGTTTTGTTGCGTATGGGTTTGGTACTTCAAATTCTAAGCCTCCTTCCTACAGAGAAAATCACTCAATTACACGCATCTACACATGTGCACACCCACTCACATACCATCTATGTGCCCAGCAAATAAATGGGACAACAGAGTTGCTATTATATAGATTTACATTGTCAATATATGAAGACTCGGTTACAGAGATGTTTCCTTGAGGTTAATCAGCAAACTAAACAAGTGAATGTGTGAAACAAGAAAACCAAAAATTCAGAACAAGACAGCTAGGAAAAGACCCACTGAACATTAATACACAATATAGAAGTCTTAAATACTGTGATTTAAAACTTCCAGGAGAAAAAACACCTAGGAAGTAAGCTCTCCCTAATGCAGTTCATTTGTAATTTTCACTTGCTATGCTTTTAAAGTACAGGTAGTCCTCAACGTACGACTGCAATTGAGTCCAACATTTTTGTTTCTAAGCAAGACATTTGTCAAGTAATTTGCTCCATTGTACAACTTTTCTTGCCACAGTTGTTAAGTGAATCACTGAAGTTTTTAAATTAGTAACATGGTTGTTAAGTGAATCTGGCTTTCCCCATTGACTTTGCTTGTCAGAAGGTCACAGAAGGTGATCACATGACCCCAGGACACTGCAACCATCATAAATATGAGCCAGCTGCCAAGCATTTAAATTTTGATGACCATGGGGGATACTGCAACGGTTGCAAGTGTGAAAAACAGCCATATGTCATGTCAACATTTTTGTAACTTTGAATGGTTACTGAACACTCTTCTGTAAGTCCAGGGCTATCTGTACCATAACCTACCCTTCCAGACTTTTTTGCAGCTAGTTTCCATTTTCCATTCCAGAGTGCTGCCAGGCCAATGGTACAGCAAATCAGATTGTGCTGCTGCAATTTCTGCAAGCTACCGTAACTCAGAACATCAAACTATACTGCAATTGCAAGCGAGGACAATAGACTTTCCCTAATTCACGGGTGTCAAACTCGCCACGTCATGTGATGTGGTGCGTCGTATTGCGACTCTTTTTGCATTGCCGGCAATGTGGTGGGTGTGGCTTCGGTATGATGAAACCACCATGCAGGCCGGCAGTTTGACACCCCTGCAATTGGTGCCTTCCAGATATTCCTATCATACTGAACAATCCCCTATAATTCTGAGTGCTACAGTCCCATCAGATTTAGAAGACAAACAATTTGGGAAGGCTGCAGTAGAAACATACGGTATGCTAGTCATGCAATAAGAACAAAACATAAAATTGTGTGATTTCCTCAAAGCAAAATATTCAACAAAATTTTACTGTCAAAGTATTGCTATATTACATGAAAAACATGAGAACACAAAAACATCTTCTGCATGACTTTGAATTTTCTTCAGATCTTCTGTTTCTGATTCATTGCTCTTAAGTACGGTAACTGCTTTTAAAAAAATCTGCATGACAATCACAGCTGCAAGTAGTGAGTGGGGAACACAAGATGCAAGACCACAGTTGCAAAATGTACTCTTTATGACTTACCTATAAGCATTGTAGGTACCTACTTAATAAAGACATGTTCAGAGAAACGTGGCACTCTGTGGGGATCATACTTTACATTCTAACAGGTGGAAAGGTGATACTTATCCTAGCCTGATACTGTAATAAAATCAAATGACAAGGAAACAACGATAGTTGAGGCAGAGGATAGTATGAAAAAAAACTGGCAATATAAAACAATGAAAAAAGTACAGGAGCCATAGTACTGAGGCAGCAGCAATCCCAGGACAGTTGGATGTATAGAGCCTTGGTGGAGCAGTGGGCTAATGCCTCCTTAAGTAACACCAGCTGCCTGCAATTAGTGCAGGTTCGCATCCCACCAGGCTCAAGGTTGACTCAGCCTTCCATCCTTCCGAGGTAGGTAAAATGAGGACCCAGATTGTTGGGGGCAATTAAGCTGACTTTGTAATAATGCCGCTTGGGGGTGTGTGAAAGCCCTAATAAGCAGGCATATACATAGAATGAAGGCTACTGCTAAGCTTGTAAGCCGCCCTGAGTCTTCGGAGAAGGGCGGGATATAAATGGAATTAAAATTAAAATTAAATTAAATTATAGTTCAGTGATACACTGATCATACATTGTGGATGACCTGTGACAGAGCTGGGATGGAGGGGGGGCACAACAAGAATGTTTTTTCTTGATCTCTTAGCAGTTTTTGATACTATAGGTGTCAAACCTATGGCACGTGTGCCACAGGTGGCACGCAGAGCCCTCTTTGTGGGCACGCACACCATCACCCCAGTCCTAGGCCTACAGCTGGGTTTTATAAAACCTTTTCACTTTAGGCCTCCGGCGCCGTGCCAAAAAAAAGGTTCAATCAATTTCAACTTCTCGCGGAGGGGAAAAAAAATCTCGCAAACTTGGAATTGATTGATTGAACTTTTTAGTCCCACGCAGTCTGCTGTTGACACTGCAGCCATGCCCACCCAGTGGGCCACACCCACCCAATGGGCCACGCCCACCCAATGGGCCACGATGCGATGATACGTAAGTGGGTTTTGGATTGCAGTTTGGGCACTCAGTTTCTAAAAGGTTCTCCATCACTGCTATAGGTCTTGGTATCCTTCTGGACTGACTATGGGGAGTAGAAGGAGACAGGATATTAGGGTGCAATAATTCTCCTTTCTCCATGGTTGGTTTCAGTTAATGCTGGTAAGAAGTATAGGGAGCCATGGAGAAGCCATTCAGTCAAACCCAATGACCTGATGGTGAGGTACCACAATGCTTGATGCTCTGACCCTTCTTATTTTATACCTACATGAGGCTTCTGAGTCTGGACATCTATCCATTTGAAGTCAGGTATTATCTTCAGTATGTTAATGATACCTATATTATGATCCCCTATGTTGAAGTTATGTTTTAGTGCCTAGAGGTTGTGAAGATTTGGATGTGGAAGAACAAGCTCAGATGGGTTTCTGCTACCTGTCCTGTCCTGTTTGGGCCTAATATGCCAGCTAAATGTCTCCTGGACTCACAGCTCCTGCTTGAAGAACAAATGGTAGCTTGGCCAGGAGGCCTTTTTGCACAGGTTCACCTTGTATGTCAATTGTGCATTTTCTTGAACCAAGAGAGTTTTCTAATTGTCACTAATGCCGCAGTCACAATTTGGTTGAACATTTGCAATGCTGTCTACCTAGGGAAACCTTGAAAACCATTCAAAAGCTATACTTTTTACAGAAGAAGGAGTGATTGGTAAGCGATCACATGTATCATCCAGGTTCTAAGACTTTCATTGGTTACTAGTTGGTCCTGGCTGCAATTCAGTGTGTTACTTTTCATCTTTAAAGCCCTATATGACACAGGGCCTTGTAATTTAAGGAAGCATCTGTCCTTAGTTTCTGCTGGTCCTGTAAGGCTTGGGTCTCTTCCTGGTCCTATCAATTAAGTAATGTCATCTAGCCCAGGAGATGAGCCTTCTCATTTGCAGCACATACCTCTGAAATAGTGCTCCCCCACTTCTAAGATTCACATGGAAAAAGCCTAGTGTTAGGTGATTGTGGGCCCTCTTGTCTGTTTTTATTTCTGAATAGAAGAGAGAATTGGCTATCGTTCTCCTCCAGATGGTGCAATATATATATTTTTTATTGATTTAAATGCTAAGCCGCTTCTGCAGCCTGGTTGCAAGCAGCTCATGGCCCACTAGTGGGCCGTGGGCCAGGAGTTGGAGACCCCTGTGATAAGCCATGTATTTGTCGGAACTGAGCATCTTAGAAATGTAAAATATAAATATACCAAAAATATTTTCAGTTTGAGGGTGGATACTGAGTAAATTGCATATTGCAGCCCTCTTTGATTCTGAGGTACTGCTGTGCGGGAACTCCACACCCACCCCCATGAAATCATTGCCCTGTAGTTACTTATTAATAATACTGTAATTGCCTAATGAGTTTAAAAGGCCATAAACGCTTCATGTTTGTGGCAGGAGAAAGCGATACAAGTACAGCTCTATAACTGAATGGGTAGAAGGCTGTGAGCCACTTCAGTTTCTCTTTCTCTTTTGTTTTTAAATGAACCAGGTGTGGTCATGCTTCTTTTTTTAATGGGTTTGTGGGGCTACATAGTTGGAAATCAGGCTAAAATGTCCCCCCCCCCAATCTT
The DNA here is from genome assembly GCF_964194415.1 of Vipera berus. Taxonomy (NCBI): domain Eukaryota; kingdom Metazoa; phylum Chordata; class Lepidosauria; order Squamata; family Viperidae; genus Vipera; species Vipera berus. Next base: position 53,618,319 of record NC_138204.1, on the reverse strand, counting down.
CGCAACCAAGAAGAAACCATATATTTCTTGTCCAAATATTTTACGGGGAAGGACATAGATGGTGGTGAAAAATGTTCACAACGTATTCTGTAGCAGCTTTGAAGGTACTCTCAGTAATATTATAATTTCACCAGATCAGAAGTATAGAATTTAAGTGGGTAGAAACCTTAGTTTACAGATACCTATAAGTCTGGAAAAAGGGACACGGTGGCTCAGTGGGTTAGGACGCTGAGCTTGTCGATCAGAAGGTCGGCAGTTTGGCGGGTCGAATCCCGAGTGCCACGTAGCAGAGTGAGCGCCTGTTACTCGTCCCAGCTTCTGCCAACCTAGCAGTTCGAAAGCACGTAAAAATGCAAGTAGAAAAATAGGGACCACTACGGTGGGAAGGTAACAGTGTTCCGTGCGCCTTTGGCGTCCAGTCATGCCAGCCACATGACCACGGAGACGTCCTCGGACAAGTGCTGGCTCTTGGGCTTTGAAACGGAGATGAGCACCGGCCCCTAGAGTTGGAAACGACTAGCACGCATGTGCGGGGGAACCTTTACCTTTACCTTTACCTTAGAAGTCTGGAAAAATTGTATACCTTCAGGATAATAGACTGGGATGTCTATTAGTAGATAAGCCTACAGAGTGGGCTGAAGGGAAAAATAACTACTGCAGATTGGTCCCTGATCTACTTAGTGAAGGGCCTACTATGTAGTGAAAGTAATAGATACTACTGTAAGCTCCAGTACTTCTTTATCACTATTGAAGAAGAAAGCAAATTGGCAACTATGGCCACCCTGTGCTTCAGAGAGAAGACCATTGTGGATTCAACCAGGAGGACCAGTTAAAAATGCATGTTGGCTTATCAGTGAGCTAGAAAGAAAAATGAAACAATGCAGTGGGCAGAAATGACAAAGCCGAATGTTTTAATCAGTGCTTTTTTTGTAAAAGAAAAAGGTGGTGGAACTCACACATGTCATACAAACCGCCTTGCCTACCCTACAAGGTTCCATCCAAAAAAGGTGCCGGAACTCTGTTCTGAGCGTTCTATGGGGAAAAAAGCCCTGGGCTTTAATTAAAAAGAAGATTTTAGATTTGTTTCTATTTGGAAACTGTTTCTGGACTTTTTGCTCAAAATTGAACAAACTTTGATTTTAGAATTTGATTATTAGAATGACTTTGTGATAGAAATGGCTTGAGATGTTTAGAAATGTAATGCAAAAGGTTATGGTAAAAAAAAATGTTTTTTTCCCCTGTACTGAACAAAGTCTGAAGTCATTCTTTCTTTCTCTAACTTTGTTTCTTTTTATATTTTTATCTTATAATAAACTTTAATAAAACATTTTTTTTAAAAAAAATCTTTTTTAAAAACGTTTTTTTATACTGGTAACATTTCCAGTATAACTGCATTATAACCCCTTGCCTGATGTTCTGTAGGTCTGCGGAATTGCAACTTCTCTCATTCCCTCTAGCATGTCCATACCCACCCAACCGATAGAACAAAAGAAGCAGAATGCATAGAAAATCAAATGTGAATGGTAATAAAGATCATAATAAGAAGAGAACACACAAGTAATAGCATTGAAATGTTGATTCCCGGGTGTCCTCCTGAGATCACATCTCAAACATATTGTCTCTTCTTCGACAAACAAGTTCTAGAAGTCTGGTTCACAATTACCAGCGCTGGACAGAAGATCAATCCCAAGCATAAATACCAAGCCAGGCCTTTGACCTGGGCCTGAAACCAGTCAGAACAAATGCCCAGCACTACAGTGAAAGTGGCCAGCAAGTAAACTATCAGTCCGTACACAACATAGTACCTCCGGAGCTGAGCTACTAATGAAATCCTTAGGAGCTGTGGAAAGAGTAGGCACAATCCACAAAGGACTTGCCCATAGCCGGCCAATATTGTCAGAAGACCCAGGATGCTGTGCCAGGAGATGAAGTGTGGGAGTTCGCTCCGGTTCTTGCTGGAGATAATGAAGACCAAGCCCAAGGTGGCAGCCACAAGGGCCAGCATTTGCGCAATCCAATGCAGCTGGACTTTTACTTTGTGTGAGCAGAAGAAGAGAGAGCCCTCTGGAGCAAAGATCAGGTTGGCTTCCGTCAGACAGAGGCAGAACTGAGAACATAGGAACCCATTAATAACAAGGCTATTCCTACTTAAAAGTAACAAGTGAGGTCGAATATATATATATATATATATATATATATATATATATATATATATATATATATATATATATATTTACACAAATATGAGCTGTCACTGTTGTGACTACTGCCTGTCGATGGCCTTCGGTTAGGCCGAAACAGGAAATAAAGATTTGTCCCATGTTTGGGGCCTAGCAAGGTAATCTAAATAGTTAACAATATTAAGTGGTACGCTCCCCACACACAGATAATGGACATGTCACACGTTCAGCCTAACCTTTCCTGGTGCAGGTTTTCAATATGGAGTGAATGATAAGGTGGTCTATAATAGAAAAGCAGTTAAAAAGCAGTCAACTAACCTGAAGTGACATGAGAGAGAAAAAGTACTATTCACGTGAAGAATAAGGGTGAGTTTCCCTCAAGTCAAGCTCAACTCTTGGTGATTTCATAGACATGGTTAAGCAGTTTTCTGGGCACTTATATCCAATGGTTTGCTTTTTAAAAAGATTCTTTTTTAAAATCTTGTTTATACTGATTTTATAAATAATTCAAGGTGGGAAACATACGAATACTCCTTCCTCCTCCTATTTTCCTTACATCCACAACTCCATGAGGTGAGTTAGACTGAGAGACAGTGATAAAAAGAAACAGCAAAGCTTTCTTTTTTAAAAAAAAAAATACCATTCTGCTTCGGCAGCTAAACGTTCAGTTTTTATAGGACAGAAAATGTTTTTAAGATTCTTCAGACAAACCACACCCATTATGACTGTACTGTTCTTGTTGGATGGTTCAAATATTATTCAGCAGGTGCCTAGGATACAGTACTTGCCCAAATGAAAACACACACACATGTCTAGAGAGGTGTACGTGTTGAATGTGTACTGTCATCTGCAAAAGAAGGGCAAAAGGACTTTTTCTGCCTCTCTGAAAGGCAACCTGTATACAGCCTTATTATTTATGGTTATTTTCTCACAAATAAAGCCTAGGAAAAATGAGCAACCCTGGGATATACTGAATAAGAAGAGAACAACTTACTGCAATCGACATGAATACTGGGTGCCAGGAAAATAGACCTGGAAGGAAGAGAGAAAAAGGAAGACTATTCAGCTTTGGCAAACCAATCTAAAAATAAACCCGACTACAACCAGCCAATTTGATCCCTGGAAACCGTAACAGAGGAAATCTAATCTTATGCGTTTGTATTATAATAATAATAAACCTTTATTGTCAAAGTACAACATGTGTACATTGAGATTAGCTGAGCCTACCCCCCCCCCCCGTGCTCTCTCCCCGCAACACACAGTGACAACAAACCCTCCATCCCACCACACTATGTGAACCAACTACACCACACACCGGCCTCCCAAGTCATTTCTGCATAAGATTATGTCCCATTTAAAAGCCTAACAACCCACGGATAAAAGCTATTTTTCAGCCTGTTGGTACGGCTGGCTATATTCCTATATCTCCTACCGGATGGTAGGAGAGTAAAGAGATACCGTCCAGGGTGTGAGTCATCCCTGAGAATCTTCCTCACTCTTCCAAGGCAACGAGCCCTGGCGAGGTCATCCAGTGGTGTCAGGGAACAGCCCACAATGTCTTGTGCTGTGCAGTTGCTGTTTCTGATGTTTTTATACTTGGTTTTGTTATCTGGTTTTTACCATTTATCTATGTTTGCCTCTCTCAATCATGTGCTGAGTGGGGCAGATATAAAATCAAATCAAATAAATAAATGTATTATAAAGTTGTGACTGCAGTCAAACAAGTGAGAGACATCTTTGTACCTTAGCTATGGAAGATTCTGGAGAACAGCCTATGCTTATGCAGCCAACAGTTGCCAGTGCTAAAATGATGCAAGGAAATATGCCATGGTTTAGTTACAATTCTCAGCCTGATTTCTCTGGCTTTCTCAAAATGTTCTACAGGTAAACTATATGCTTTCCGAAGTGTAATTTTTCAGGAAGTGTAATTTTTCCCAGTTATAACATTTACAACATTGTCTTGCAGTGTTTCAAACATTTTAGCAAGGACAGAGAGCATGGTAAATTACATTGCAGGATCTAAAACGCTTGGGGAGAATCAAAGAACCCAAGGATAATGCAGCATTTCCACTGCCTAAAAAGATAATCCATTCCCCTCTAAATACTCCCTTTTTTAGCCTTTTAGCAAACCCTGCTAAAAGATTTGCTCCACAAATATTTTATATATTTATTTTTAATAAAGAGAACAGAATTTGGAGCACTAGAGCTAAAAATGAAACCATATTTTCACTTAGCATGGAGCTGTTAGCCCTCAAATCCTTGTTTTTCTTTCATACAAATCTCTTAGATGCAGCAGCCTTTAGTATATACATCCTCATATTCAACATCTGCACACAGAGTATTTGACACTGTTCCTCTGAAACAAGAGAAAAAATATGATTCCTTTATCTAGAGAAGAGGTGACTGTTTTCAGGTTTTATTGCAGTTTTAATGTTTTCCCCACAATTTCTGCAGGTTCTCTAAATTTATTAAGTCTTCACCCAGACCCTTTTCCTACTGCTAAGTTAAAGTGCTATTCACCCATTCTTTAGGCAACGGAAAACCAGCAAGAAATGTTCCACCCTCATTGCCAATCCCTATCCCTGCCTCTATTGTGTCTCCCAAATGAGCTCTCCTGATTTTGCATGCTCAGTGCATGGTATGCAAAGCAATTACTTCAATCTTCTAGCTTTGCTATCCTCCCTCTTTTGCACGTCAATAGCTGGGGGCAAAAACATCTGCCAATCAAGAAACTGCAATAGGATAAATAGAGCAGTAGGATTATGTATGTCAACTCTATATTGTTTCTTGACCATCCCACCCTACCCCCACTTACACCCAATTCTAAACTAGACAACAATTGGTTCTGACAATAATTTGCAAATGCAACCCTTATTTTATGCATGCCGATGTACAAGTGGCACACCTGGTACATTTTTCCAAATATAGATACCTGCAAGTACTATTGGTTATCACGATCCCCAGGCCTCATATTTTGCTAAAGCTGTAAGACCATTTTAATATGTCTAGCATTAGTTACATGTTATGCACTATGTTTATACTCGGGGAAGAAAGTACTGGATGTATTTGGGACCCAGAGAGTCCCCCTTTTCTGAATTTCCAACACTGCCTCGGATGATGCAATCAGCCAGTTGTTCTAAACCAGGGATCCCCAACCCAGTACCAGCCCACGGCATGCCAGCAACTGGGCTGCACAAACAAGCAAAGCTCCATCCGCAAGATGCAGGCAGCACACAAAACCACACACCCTCCGGTCCGTGGAAAAACCTCTGTTCACGGAACCGGTCCCTGATGCCCAAAATGTTGGGGACCTCTGTTCTGAACTTTTATTTTATTTACTTGGCAAGTGTGGTTAGACACACAAATAATTTCTGTCTGGGTACAGAAGCACTAGGTGTACTTGCAACACCACTGAATATAATAATACTAAAGTGTACAACCAATAAAAGGGAGAAGTAAAAAGTAATAAAAGGGATAAATAATAATACTGCAGTCACACCCTAAGGGTTAATATACATATACATTAGACGAAAAAACCCTTAGTACACTAAATTATACTACACATCAGATATGTGAATCCAGGCAAGTGCTGTCCAGTTGCCCATCATTATCCTTTTGCTGTTGGGCCAACCAGGCCAAAGTGTTGTCTATAACATTGTTGTCTATAACTAAGAAATATGAAGGAATGTGAGCAAAGCACAGCACAAGAAAAGAGCAAAAAGTGGCCAAAGCATTTTTCGTTTAACACGGGGGCATCCTTACTTCAGTATTTCAGCCTTGTGCTAAACTAGTAACAGAATCAAAGCATTTACAGCAGGGCTTTTCAACCTTTTCACCCATTGTACCACTTTTAGGATAAGGCAATGTCCGAGTACCACCAGTCGCCCAACAAGGTGTCAAAAACTTGACCAAAAAAAAAAGGAAAAAAAAATGATAAAGTACAAGTAGTCCTTGACTTACAACAATTCGCTTAGTGACTGTTCGAAGTTATGACGGCACTGAAAAAAGTGACCTATGATCATTTTTCACACTTATGACTGTCCCCAGGGTCATGTGATTTACATTCGGATGCTTGGCAACTGATTCATACTTATGACGGTCACAGGGTCATGTGATCACCTTTTGCAACTTTTGACAAGTGAAGTCAATGGGCGGGGGGGGGGGAGCTCATCACTCATGGTTGCAGGGTGCCTGTGTGTGTGTGGGAATCCATGGGTCTCTGGTGGAGGGGGGTGGGACTGGGGTGGGTGCCCTCCTTCCTCCCTCTCTCCCATTGTCCCTTCCTTCCTTCCTTCCTTCCTTCGTTCCTTCCTTCCTTCCCTCCCTCCTTCTTTGTCTCTTCCTCCTTCCCTCCCTCCCTTCCATTGTCCAGCGCTATGCCGCCCAGACCCCAGCCTGGAAAAAATCACAGACTCTGCCTCCAGCTGCAGCTTCTCCTCCAATTGGTCCCGCTTTCCCTGCCCAGACCAAATGGGAGATCCGCTCCAGGTTTTCGAGCCTGCCCGCCCGCCTGCCCGGTTCCCGAATCAGATGCGTCCTTAGGGCTAAGGAGCTGGTCTGACTGCTACGTTCCCCGCCTGCCTTTCAAGTCAGGATAGACTGCAGCTGCTCTTCAACTTTGGAAGGAGAGATGCTGGAGATGCCTCTGGGAGACGCTGGAGAGATAGCCGAGCCAACTCAAGGTCCCACTTACTGGGCACGGTGCCAGCTGTCTCCCCTGCCTGCTCTTTCTGGCCAGGAATCCTCCTGACTGGCTGCCGGGAATGCGCACAGCAGAGGCGCTGCTCGCAGCCAGAGGGCAATTGCACACACAAGCAGGACAGCCACACACAGCAGAGACGCTGCTCGGGGCCGGAAAGGAGGCCGGGCAGATTGTAGGCTCTGGCAGCGGTGCCAGCGTGGAGGGCGCTCACACGTGCGATTACCCTCCGGCCCCGAGCAGCGCCTCTGCCGTGCGCATCTGTCCCGCTCGCGTGTGTGCCGGTGCCGCTGCCAGTGCCCGTAATCTGCCTGGCCTCCCCTCCCTTTCCTTCCTTTCTTCCCTCTTTGTCCCTTCCTTTCCTTCCTTCCAATTGTCCCTTCCTTCCTTCCTTCCTTCCTTCCTTCCTTCCTTCCTTCCTTCCTTCCTTCCTTCCTTCCTTCCTTCCCTCACTCTTTTGTGAGAGGCCAAGCGGGAACGAAGCAGCCCTCGGGTCTGCACTGCCGCAAGAAACCAGTGTCGCCTGAGCCCCTGCCCATTTCACTTGCTTGCGGAGAAGGCCTCCGTTACCAGAAAGAGGCTCAAGAGGAAAAGGGGCAGCTGGGGATGCCCTGAACTATCTCGTGCTCACCTGCCCGCTTACTGGAGCTGCGCGCCAGGATCAAAAGAACCACAACCCATAACAGGAGGCAGCAGCCATGATGAGGCCACTCGGAAGCATTTTCGTCTCTCCCGCCATAACCGCCCCTCCTGTCTCTCTGTCTCTCACCCACCCCATCGCAAAATAACCCTCCCCTCCACAGTGGCCCCCGCAACCTATCGGAGAGCAAGAGCCACGGTGGCACGCCCTCCCACTCAGCACAAGAGTTTAACGGCATCACCCAATTACAAGCCGCGTCTAGACTTCAACTCCCAGAATTCCTCAGTCAGACACGCTGGCCTGGGGATCAGTTTGGAGGCATGTAGGGGAGGGGAGCAGCCGAGGGCAAGCACTGGGAGCCGAAGTTGAAGGTTGAAACGCCTTCAGCTGTAACTGCTCGCACGTGTTTGTGTGTGTGTGAGAGCAGGGATCAATACTGCTTTCCAGGTGATAAGTCCTTCTTCGGGGCTCAGCAGACGCACCGGAATCAGTGCTGCTTTCCAGGTGATTGGTGCTTATTTGGGGCTCAGCAGAAGCACCAGGATCAGCGCTGAGCTCCAGCCCTGGCAGCCCCAAAGAAGCACTGATCAGCTGCAAGCGGTGCTGATCCTGGCGCTTGAGCCCTGGCAGCCCCAGTGCCAGGCCACCACTTCCCTCCCAGCCTCCTCACCTCCGGGGCTGCCGCCGGGAAGCCATCAACCCACCATGAGCTCTCTGTGGACTGGAGCCCGTCGGCAGAGGTCGGGGCCGGCCATACGCGCCGATCAGCTGGCGACTCCATATGGCCGGCCCTGGGGAGGGCGGGGCCTCGCTCTGCACCTGCACTCTTCACGCGGCCTAGGATTTCTACAGGCTGTTGCCAAGCAGCATTTTTTCTTCAACCAAATGAGCTGGAAAGGAGCAGAAGGGGGGGGGAAGGAAGCTGACACCGCGTACCACCAGCCCGGTGCTCGCGTACCACCAGTGGTACACGTACCACCGGTTGAAAAGCTCTGATTTACAGTACTATTGATTGAGCTGTCTAGAGTTACTGCATGGTTCTGACAGCTCTCTAGCACTGCCTTTTAGGATGGTAACAATAAAATAGCTGTCTTTGGTAAAGCACAGTATTTCTCAAGCTTGGCAGCTTAAAGATATGTGGACTTCAGTTCCCCGAATTCCACAGCCAGCATAATATAGAAGAAAGGGCCTGCTCATCTCAAAAGCCACTAACCCTACTTGCTACTGACATGGTTTTGCCTTCAATGTAATAGCAAAGCATTACAGTGCAGATGTTACCAATTGTTACTGATGCTGTCAACCTCTGAGGGAAACCCTATTGTCTCACTCAAGGATTAGGGATGAAATGAAGGCAATGGCATGGAATCAGGTCAATTTCTCCCCCGCCTCCCCCCAAATAATTTTGCCATGGTATTTTGTACCATGTTTAGGTACAAGAGAGGAAATTTACCCCCACACAGGGACTTTCTTCATCTTTTTGTCACATATAAGACTCTTGACACCCTTTCTTCATCATTTAAAAGCCTTATTATAGCTCAAAGCATAGCAAGCAAGCAGAATTGTAAAGTAGTCTTGTTACCCAAATCAGCCTGGGGCATCCATGGGGGGAGGGGGAGGGGGAGGGCCAAAACATCGAGATAGCAACTGTGACTATGTGATCAAAACCCCACTCCTCTTTTACATGTGAGACAGCCTCCCTGTGCTTGGGTGCTACGGGAGGGGTGATTTATTGTCCACCCTTCAAGGTAAACCAGACTAGGAAACCCAAGCTATGAATGTTAATACATCTTTTATAAGTTTACACTAACAGAATCTTGTAAATCAAATGTGCCTCTCTCTCCTTCCCTTTATCTGCAAAACAACTAGGGAGGGTCAAGCCTGAGATGCTTTCTCAAACTGCATTTCTGCTTCAGATTCAAGTTTATTTTGTCTGACTGATGTCTTTGGTTGTGGCTCTTCCTCCGGGTTTTCACGTTTACTCTTACAGCCCATAACACTTATGCACGCTTCTACTGGTCTTCTTGAAGCCCTGTAGAAATATGGTTGCCCCAGCTTCTGAAGCCATGCTGCACAGGTCTGATGTGCCTCCCGTGGTACATCTGCCATATGACACTTCAGCCTTGACGACTACTGAACATATTTGATACTTTTGAGCCAAAAGGCAGGAAGTTCTTGACACCTATTCAGCAGGCTTCACCTGGAAAAGGAAAGTAGAGAAAGCAGCTCTTTAGGCAGCCTTCAAATTTACTTCTCCTTCTCTCTTTATCTCCATCATACACAGGTGGGCAACTAAAGTATGAGAGAATTTTAGACAGAGTTGAATAACACTGATTTCTTGCTACCAATGAATGACTTTAAAAGTCAGTGGCCTAGGATGATAGGACACATATTCCTTCATTGGGTTCTAGTGCCCAACTGTATTAGGGCAAGCCCCAGACCTTGCTTCAAAACGATTCACCGCTCACCACAATTTGTCTGGCAAAGATCAATAACCGTGGCTTTTGAGATAGAGCAAGGAAAGAGGGGTGTTGACTGCCTTCACAATAGCCAGGGACAAGTTAATGTCAGGCATTCAATGTTCTTTAACATATACTTAGTTATTCTTCATGCCAGGGAAAGCAGAGTATGGGAATAAGCGGTGGGGGGGGGAAATGTGCAGACCTCAAAGTCCCCTCTCCTTGTCGAGCTGGTTTAATCCATCTCCATTCATCATTTAGGTGTGTGCACAGCCACACCTTCAAGTCAGTACTGACTCCTGGCTACTGCCTGGACGAGTCCCAGCAGGTTTCTTGACAAGACTTCAGAAAGGGTTAGCGACTGCCTACTTCCTAGGGCTGAGACGGAATTACTAGTCATCAAGGTCATCAAGCTGGCTTTGTGCCTAAGATGGGCCTGGAACTCACAGTCTCCAGGTTTCTAAACTGGTGCCTTAATCACTACACCAACCTTGTTTTTAGCCTTTTTAAGTCAATCTACCTCTCACTGAAACATCATCTAGAATCCACTATCTTGGGTCAAGATCACAGCAGCTACAGGATTTGGGGATATTTCTTTTAGTAGGGCTAAGAATTTCAGAAATTGAAAAAAATCTTCAGATGTTACCTTTACCAAAATGCCCCTTTCATAACAACAGAATATTTTCAATTTGTGCAGGGAATTGCCGGCCGGGGGGTGGGGAGGGAAGGAAGTTAAGGGACTACAGCTCTGTGCCAAATCCTCTACCAACTGAAAAAGCAGTACTTTTCAGACAAAACACAAAATTGCAGAGAAAATACAATGCCTAGATTCAAGGCTGGGGGCATTTTTACTGAATGCCTGTCCCAGGTTCCTGACTTCCAATGAATACATTCCAGAGCCACTGGACACATTTAGTCTTAATGGCAGGGCTTTTTTTCTCATAGAACGCTCAGAACGGAGTTCCGGCACCTTTTTTGGATGGAACCTTGTAGGGTAGGCAAGGCGGGTTGTATGACATGTGTGAGTTGCGGCACCTTTTTCTTTTACAAAAAAAAGCACTGCTTAATGGGTTTTCTATGAAGCAGTGATTCTTCAAATTTTCTTTTTTGAGGGGGGTAACCCTTCTAAGTCTACTAAAATTTCTAGACTATACAACAGTGCTCAGCAATTTTTGATTCCAGTGGCTGAAGAAGGAGGAGGGATTAGAAGACCGCAAGAGGCAGAACAATGAATCAGAGGAATCTGTCTGTTTGTTTCACACATCTTGTTCAATCCAAGATTTTTCTTCTTCTTTTGTAGTAGGGAGAGAAAAGCCTGTGAGAGCCTTGAACGGCACTTAATGCAGTACATTTATACTTAATGTACTTAATAAAGTATAAATGTACTGCATTAACTACATTTCAAAGCTCATGCCACTGTGTTTCCACTCTTAAAGTGGTAGTTAAATCATATCAAATTTTGGTAGTTAAATTACAGGCGTTAAGTTGCAACAACCACTGGAGACGGCCATGAATCTGTCAGCTGGGGAAAAAAAGAGATTTTGGACTATGTAGCATTGTCATATGGATTGCTCCATAACAACAAAACAATTTATTATGAGCACTTTAACAAAAATCACATTTAGGAGAACTGAATCAGTGTAGAAGGAAGATACAGCAATTCAGAAATACAGAGGGGAACTCTGCATATTGAAATACTGTATCATTTGCTCCTCAACAAATACAATGTACTAACTCAACTGCTAGCCAAATCTCTGAAGCAAGTTCTTTTGTACAGGCATATTGAAATGCATGGAGGAATATTCCAAAAAAAATAATTAGAAATTAAACTTAGTAGAAATTCATAGACTGCATGACAGAGGCATGGAAACAATTGAGCTTTGCCACCATATGGTTCAGTATTTGAAATAATCAAATGAATCAATATTTTTCATTCAACAAAATTAGAATAGCAAAATCCTATGGTAGCATTCTGAGATTTCCCATGCCTTTGCTTTTATTAGGCTGCTGCCTTTAATGGGATTTCACAAAAAGAAACACTCTGCTGTGCTACTTCTATATCGCCTCTTCCCCCTCCCACCCCCAAATCTTAAACTGGCTCTGAAATACAATGAGCACACCAGCCCTGTTGATTTCAGCAGAAATACATTAAGCAGGTTAGACCCAATGGTCCAAATCTGTTCCATTTAAAAGTGCTCAACTCTGCTGCATCACGCCTAGTTACTGCAAATATAAGATAGCTTTCATACACCAATGGCTCTACACATAAAAGAAACAGAAACAATCCAGCACTGTATGAAATTCACTGGTGCTGTTGGATTCTGAAACATCTCTTACATGCCAGAGAGCTGACAAGTTTTAAACTAAAACTTTTCTCCAGCGGTTGTTTCAACAGGTAAACACCATTCTAAACTGAAAGAACCTAAGAATACCTCATAATAATAATAATAATAATAATAATAATAATAATAATAATAATAATAATAATAATAATAATAATAAGAAGAAGAAGAAGAAGAAGAAGAAGAAGAAGAAGAAGAAGAAGAAGAAGAAGAAGAAGAAGTTGGAAGGGACCTTGGAGGTCATCTAGTCCAACCCCCTGCTCAGGCAGGAAACCCTATACCATTTCAGGCAAATGGCTGTCTAGTCTCTTCTTAAAAACCTCCAGTGTTGGAGCATTCACCACCTCTGGAGGCAGGTTGTTCCACTGGTTAATTGTTCTAACTGTCAGGAAGTTTCTCCTTAGTTCTAGGTTGCTTCTCTCCTTGACTAGTTTCCATCCATTGCTTCTTGTCCTGCCTTCAGGCGCTTTGGAGAATAGCTTGACTCATAAAAAGCAATCTCTAAAGATCTGCAGATAAGGACACATATTTATAGTGCACATTATACAAAATTATGAGCGCAGCCTGTGCCTGGCACACTTAAAAAACAAATATAAAGCCTACTTCTTGATTATCTAATTGTAGACAGAAACAAAATAGAATTGATAGATATGTGCTTAAACCAAAGTTATTTATTAGGTTTCAAAGTTCAGTTTTGTAATATAATAAACACACTCTCAACACAAATCAAGTACTGCTCATCTCATCCTGTATAAAAACTATCTTAGTTTGCTTTTGAAACTAAGAATAGCCACTAAGTTTTAGTCATGGATCTGGGCAACTAGTAACTTACACAGATAAGTTGATATTTATTTTCTTAGCAATAGTATATAGTTTAAGATTGTCACCTTTAAGACTTTTTGTCCCTTTCCAGTTTTACTTATGGCTCTAACTTATTATCCTGGCAGTCATCCAACCCTGTTTTTCAAAATCAGCCAAACTTGACTAAGTGGTACCACCTATAATAAGCTGGCCACAAGGGAACAAGCATTATATGGCCTTATAAGTCAGTTTACACATAATTCCCGCATACAACATTCATTTAGGCTCTATATTTTATTTCTTAGCACATGTATCTAGCTTGTCATGAAAGACACATGGCACATCACATGGGCAAATCAATGTAGTTTGCACTTTACCTGGAGCTTTTCACCTAGGAAGTTATGACATTTCAAGTAGTCCAAGCTGTCATTAGGTAACTTTGATGTACATATCTATTCTCATATTGCATATTCCAAATACAGGTTTAACAGTTCTTTAAATCACTTATACAGCACAAAAATGTATGGTTCCAATCTGGAGAAAGTTAAAAGTTTGGTTCAGATGATGTAATTATGCAATACTTGGAACATTTATACCTTTGTTTTGGATAAATTGCCACAAATGAGAGTTGCAGCCACACAAGACACTAAATTATAAACCAGTAACTTGTACAGTATCATTAACATATTAACATCTTTGTTCTTTGCTTTCTTGTTTTGGATGAACTTCTGAAATGATCCTTTTGTGTGTGTGTGCTCCCTCTCACTCTCTTGGAATAGTAAGTAATCTAAATGGTCAACCATCCATTAAATTCAACCTGATTCTATCTTGTCTTTCAAATCTCATAATTCCCAAACATCATCTAGCTGTCACCAAAGCACCATATGATTTCATTACTATAAGACAAGTAGACAATCAAAAATCATTTAATTGGAACTGTTGTCCTGCAACACTTTCCTTCCATGTCATAATACTTAGCTAATTGTAACAGTATCTACCAGTCATAGGAAGAGTCTCACTTCTCTATTTTCCTAGTTCAGAGTCCAAGACACTTCAAAGCAACAGTGTTAACCTGTAGTTGAAAAAATGCTGTACAGTACCATACTTCTCGGTAACTAACTAAAAAAATGAAAGTATATTTAACCAGTATTTCCCCCTAAATAATACATATTGTGGAACTGTACAGTAATCAGATTTTTTTACCTTGTTTGCACGTGTCCGAGATTGTTTCATTACCCTTTCTCTTATCTTTATGTTAAAATACCAACATCCTACAAATGTTTAAAAAGGCTTCCTTCACCACCTCTGTGTACAGTGGGGCAAGAGAAGCCAATTTTCATAAGTTAAGCGATAGAGAAGTCTCTCTCTGCTCATCAGCTATTTTTGCACACTGTAGTGTAGCATATTCCACTCTTTCTCACCAAAGCATAAAGCAAAAAATAATAATAGACGAACTAAAAACCAAAAGCCAACACCTGGAGAAGAAGAAGAAGAAGAAAAAAAATCGTGAACATGCAGCGATGTTTCGCAAAAAAAAAAGCTTCTTGCTTCGGTTAGGGCATGGGTCTCCAACCTTGTCAACTTTACAGGTTGTGGACTTCAACTCCCAGAATTCCTCAGCCAGGCACGCTGGCTGAGGAATTCTGGGAGTTGAAGTCCCCAAGTTGTAAAGTTGACAAGGTTGGAGATCCTTGGGTTAGGGGACCGTTGACAGCTTTTCACAGCTTTTCTCCATTGTTAGAAGCTTCCGAGATACCATAACAAACGCTTTACCCTTTGTAACTCTCCCGCTTAGCGTGTAATTCTTCCCGCACTGCTTTGGGGACATTTCCCCGCCCCCCCCCCCCGATTTCTGGCTCGGTGCCACCGTCGGGAGGCGATCGGACAGCCTGATATTTGCTGCTTAACGCAATTCTTCAGCTCACGTGTGCATCAATAAAAGTCGAGGACAAGTCATTCGGCCACGATAAGTAGGCGGGCTCTCCCGCTGCCCTACGGTAAGCTTCTGAACCCACTGCCCCAGGAGCGGACCCGAGCACGGCGAGACTACCCCAGGGCAACCCAGAGGCTTGCTATGAAAGAAGAGAGAGCCTTTGGGGGGGAAAGGGACGACCTGCCGCTTCAGGGAAAGAGTCCCCCAAGCGAGATTACCCTGTGCTGGGAGTAACCGGAAGCAGAGGGGTCACTCACTAGTGCCAGGCCTGGAAAGCAGCAGCAGGAAGACGGCCATCCCCCAAGCCGCCAAGTGGGCCAGGGCCCCGCAGCCGCGCCGCAGCCAGAGAAGCACCCGGCAGCCCGCGGGGGCGTCCGACATGACGAGACCTTCCTTTCCCGCCCCCCCCCAGCCCCGCCGCCTTCTCCTCCGGCGTTTATTCTAAGGAAGGGAAAGGCTGGGTGTGGTTTGCCGCCGGCTGCCACTCCCAAAGCACCTGTTGGGAGGGACGTAGCCCGGGAGAAAAGGCGAGGAGGGCTTCCCGGGGCGTGGGAACGTGGGCGACGCTGCTGGGCGGCTTTCGTTCGGTCCCGCTTCCAGTCTCTTCTTACGTGAGGGCCGACACGGCTTCTGGCCGCCTTTGTCAGGACCCACCCCAAACCACGTCTTAGGAAGACAAAATTCTTGGAGTCAAATCTATTCCAAAAAGAATCTTTACTATGACATGCTTGGTTGTAGGAAACGAGACAGGACTTAATATTATTCCACGAAGTAAACCCTTATAAAGAGTTCCCGGTTTAACCCCCCTTAACCCCATTTGGTCAGTCCCCCATCCTTTATCTCGTATCATCCCTCTGTGGGAAAAAGGAACTTAGGACCCTTCATGTTTATTGCTCTCTTCCGTGACAAAAGCCAGATGCTAGCCCCCCCCTTTTGTTTTCCCAGTTCAAAAGGCTTCTCCTTTCCTTTGAAATGCCTAATACCGGTTCTTCTCTTCTCTTTGGGAGATGGCAGAATCCATGGAATAATGTTTGAAACATTCCATTTATGAATATGATATAAATGGATTCTGACAGCCTTTTTAAAAGATTCACGTGGAAATTGCCAGGCCTCAGTAATCTTCCGGCTGTAACGCGTGGAGAAATGATCGGAGTTTGAACGCAACGCCCGCTACCGCCTCACCCAAGCCACATTCTCGGGACCCACTTGCCCATAGTTAAGCGTAATTCCTGAGATCGGTATTCTCACATTACATGTCATGGGCTAAAATAGAATGAGTTGGTTTGGGTTACACCCGATGTGTAAAATACATTGAAGAGGGCAATGTGTCAATCAGAGGAGACCATAGAGGACAATGACATTCCATGAACCCAACCTACCACGGCTTGGAGTTAGGGTGACCAATCTAATCTATAACATCTCCTCTCTTCAAGATACACTGTTTAAGGAAGATGTTGCAGATTCCAAGAATTGGGATTATTCTGGAATTTTTTTACCTGATACTTCTAAATGTCAGTTTCATAATTTTCCAGGGTATGAGGTCAAACTACCCTGGGTACCTCCAGATGTGTACCTATATTTTCTTGCACACCAGCAGGGAGCATATACATCTTCCCTCAACTTCATGATATGAATAAAGGTACATGGAAAGCAACCATCTGTATTCTTCCTGCTGTTTTGTGCTGTCCACAACCCCCAGTCCGTGGACCGATACTGGGCCGCGGCATGCCAGCAACCAGGCCGCACAAACAAGCAAAGCCCCATCCGTGGGATGCAGGCAGCACACAAAACCCCACACCCTCCAGTCCGCGGAAAAACCTCTCTCCATGGAACTGGTCCCTGGTGCCCAAAAGTTTGGGGACCTCTGCACTAGGTCACTTTTCTGTGCCTGAGAAACAGTGAAACGGGGGTATAGATTTGTCTGAAAAAATCAGTTCCGCCATTACAAATGACCAAGTGAGACTTACCTAACTTTTTGCTCCAAAATTCAGTGAAACAAGGCAGAAGCCACATTACCAGTTAAATGGCCAGTTGTATATACTACTGTATTGTAAGTGTGTATACCCAGCATTTCTGGGTTCTCCTTCAATTACATTTTCAATACTACCTGGCACCTTCCACAACTTTGGAAAACTAAGGTATTTCTTGCTTTTGAAATTTAGCATCTCTGTTCACCCATCTTTCTCTACAAATGCGTTACTTCATCTCTTAATCAGATGTTTGCTGACATTTAAGCTGTCTTCAGTATCTAGAACTTTAAGCAGCAAAGGAGTGCTCTTTTACCCTGGTTTTCTCAGGCACAAACCCCTGATTAGTTAAGGTTCAATAAGATATCGATTCCTCAAATTCTGTTTTCTGTAGCTCAAGAATTGGACGTACTGTACAGTGAAAAATCTCTCATTGCTGGGCTAAGCCATTGTCACAGGAAAATCCCTGTAATGTTTTGGCCCAGCCCTCTTGTTGCTAAGCTAAAGGTATGCATAAGAGAAGAAGTATTGATTTTCCTTTAGCAAATAATGTGCATTACTCTAGAGCAGGGGTGGGGAACCTTGGCTCTTTTATGACTTGTGGACTTCAACTCCCAGAAATCCTGAGCCAAGTTGTACTAATAACCTCTTGGCACATGCAGGAAGATGCCAAAATATTATTACCCCCTGCCAAAGCCTGTAATCCTATTTTTTGTATGGGGTCCCTGCTTCTGTACCCCTCCTGTCATTATATGGTTGGGAAGGGAAATCTGCACTTTTGTCAGTATCCTTTGATCCAGTTTTTGTTTTTCTTTGTTTTTCTCTTTTCACTTTGTTGTCTGTCTGTCTGTCTGTCCGTCCATCCATCCATCCATCCATCCATCCATCCATCCATCCATCCAAAATCACCACAACACCAAAAAAGAACAATCATAGTCTTCAGGTATTTTAGAGGGTTTTTTTTTTCTTTAAAAAAATACTATAAAGTTATAAAAAGCAAAGAGGCTTCAAATTGGATCCATGGACAGAGTTTTCAGACTGCTGGCTTCTGCAGCACGCAGGCACTTGCTGTTAATGTGCTTTTGACTGTCAAGAGAAGAAAGAAGAGTGTGTCAATGAAGAATATGGCAGTTCATGTCACACCAACCACAGAAAATGTATCTATTGTGGCTAGTGTGTAGCCAGAGCTCCTTTGAAATGACCAAAGGACATGCTGCTATATTTATTAATTAATAACCTTTCATAAAAGTGTAATGGACTTTGCATATGTTGTCAGCCCACCATGTAAACAAGGATCTCTAGCTTAAAAAAAGTTGGATCAGGTTTCAAATAAACATGATCCCCATTAAACCCTGTGCAGCAAGTGCATAAATTGGACTATAGTATAATAAGGAAATGCTCCCTTACTGCCCATCATTAGAGGTTCACAGTAATCCAGTGACACAAAAACCTCACATCATACTCCAGCAAAGCAACCAGTTATTTCCACATAGATCCTCCATGTGACTGCAAAAACATTTGAAAGATGGAATCACACAATGGTACATTTTTCCTGGCCACTTGCTTAACCAAGCAGACTTAAACTGAATGGGAAGGAAATGTTGAACATACAGTATATGAAATTCTGAGTGTAGGGGGATGTGTTTAACTAATACAAAAAGGAGTGAGTCTGGGTAGCTGGGCAGATGTTTTTCTGACTTGTATATACTGAACCTCCAAGTCACTAGTGGCTGGAATCCCACTGAGAACATCAGGAGCTATCACAGCAACTGCAGCTTAATTTTTCAGGGACAAAGTTTTAAAATGAAATCTCTACTGGATTTAATTTATATTTTCATGACAAATGAAATAAAGTAACTCAAAGCGGAAAGAAACCCTACCTCTTCTTGAGCTGGCGGCTGGGAACCATTTTAACATAGCACAATATAACTACAGTTAGTGGCATAACATACTGAGAAATTTGATATACGAAAAGGCACAAGACAGGGATGTCCATTATCCCCATTACTATTTATCTTAACTTTGGAAGTTTTAAATAGAAACATTAGGCAAGATCCAGAAATTAAAGGATTGAAAATAAAAGGTGAAACCTACAAACTACAAGCATTTGCAGGTGATTTGGTATTCATTCTAGAGGAACCTTTAGAGACGATGCCTAAGCTATTGGAAAAGATAGAACAATTTGGAGAGATAGCAGGATTAAAGATAAACAGAGAAAAAACTAAAGTGATAGTTAAAATTTTTACAGATAAACAAAAAAAGCAATTATCAGAAAAAATAGAATTACAAATAGTCAAAAAGTTCAAATATTTGGGAATGCACTTGTGACCTCCCAGATAGACTACTGCAATGCTCTCTACATGGGGCTGCCCTTGAGGACCACTCGGAGGCTTCAGCTGGTGCAGAATGCGGCCGCGCGAGTTGTGATGGGGTTTCTCGATACTCCCATGTAACACCTCTTCTCTGCGAGCTGCATTGGCTTCCGGTTGCCCTCCGGGTGAGATTCAAGGTGCTGGTAATGACCTATACAGCCCTAAATTGCACGGGTCCGGACTATCTCAGGGGCTGCCACAAAGAAGAGGGAGCGAAGCTATTCTCCAAAGCACCTGAAAGCAGGACAAGAAGCAATGGATGGAAACTAGTCAAGGAGAGAAGCAACCTAGAACTAAGGAGAAACTTCCTGACATTTAGAACAACTAACCAGTGGAACAACTTGCCTCCAGAAGTGGTGAATGTTCCAACACTGGAAGTTTTTAAGAAGAGACTGGACAGCCATTTGTCTGAAATGGTATAGGGTTTCCTGCCTGAGCAGGGGGTTGGACTAGATGACCTCCAAGGTCCCTTCCAACATTATTATTATTATTATATCTTCGGGAGCTCCTGCAGCCAGCATCAATTTCCCATCGTCCTGTGCGCTCCCACAGGGAGGGTCTCCTCAGGGTGCCGCTGGTCAGGGAGTGCCGGCTGGCGGCCCCCAGGGGGAGAGCATTCTCGGTGGGCGCACCTGCCCTTTGGAATCAGCTGCCGGTGGAACTCCGGATGGCCCCTGACCTTTGGTCATTTCACCGGGACCTAAAGACTTGGCTATTCAAGCTTGCCGGCCTGGACTGAGGGTTTTTAAGGTTTTTAAGGTTTTATTTTTAATTTTTTGGGGCTATCTAATTTAATTTTTATTTTAACTTGTATATATTGTATTGTTTTAATCTGCCCTGTAAACCGCCCTGAGTCCTTCGGGAAAAGGGCGGTATAAAAATCGAATTAAATAAATAAATAAATACTTTAATAAATACATAATTCAGCATTTGGCTGGTGAGTACCAAGCAGAGAGCTGGATTACATGATCCTCAAATTTCTGACTTCAGCAATAAGGAATATGCAGATCCTTAGTCAATACTATACCAGCATTTCCTCAAATCAGTTAAGGTAAGATTAATCCAAGTATCATTTCAAAATACCTATATCTGTTTGGCCTTTCATAAAAAGTTTTAGAAGCAGATTTTTTTTTGTTCATAAATTGTTCACACAATTTTGCTTGCACCCTGCCATAAAACCACCAATACTAGCTTAATTCAGAGGTCTTGAATTCTCAGCTTTCTCGCCAAAGGAAACTTAACAACTCTGAGTTTCAGAAAAGAGAGGTGTGCCCGGCAGAAACAGAAACATCAAAAGGGCTTCTGTTCATCAGCTGGAGTTTCACTCCCCATTCCATTCGGCTCATTTTATGATAAATGTAACAATTTGCAACACTGCACTAACATCTATCAGTGTGTCCAGAGGCTTGATTTCAACAAGTTGTTATGAGATATAAATTATACTGGAGACAGAAATGTAGTCTATAAATTAAAGTTTCATTTCTAATGTTTTGTGCAGTCTCTTTTCTTCAATTATGTTTCCAGGAAAATGTATAATCTGATGTCCTTTTCAAAACCTAACTATTCCGGTATATTTGACTAAATATATATTCCTGTCCCTTCCAAGACCTCTTAGCTGCCATTTTGCTTCCACCCATTCCTCAGCGTGACAGCAGCAACTAAGTGGAAGAACATTCAGCAGAAAAAAAACTGCTTTTCTATTTCATATGATGAAAAAACTGCGTTTGCGAACTGCTGTTTCTTATACAGCTCTTATGGTCAAGCAATCCTGTTAGGAAACAGAACTGGATCTTTAGCACATGCTAAAGTCTGCATAAAACTGAACAGCAGAATTAGAAAGGTGGGAGCAACGCCAAGCCATAAACTGTTTTACAAATAACCAAAGACGAACCAGAACTAAAGCACACTAAAACTTGGTATGACTTGTGATTTCAGCCATTGTGTCTCTGTGTCCTGTCCTTCAAAGTTGTGCAGAAATAAAATAATAAATTTATTATTTAAAATAAATAGTGCTTCTGGGAATTTAATAAGAAGTAGATTTCCCCAGCAATAAAATTAGTTTCCATGATCATTTGAGTTTTCAGTAATTGTAAGCTGACTTACTCTAACAATGTTGCTGAATTTCTTTTTAATTTTAAAAAAGCACAGCCATTCAAAAATATTTGCTATTGAGTGGTACAGAAATTTAAAAAATATAACCAAAAAAAATAACATTGCTTAAAAATCCTATTGTTACCATGAGAAAATAAGCATACACTTATCTGCCTCATGTCCTTATTTTTCAAAAATATTGATCTTTTCATGGTTCAGTTGGCTAATTTACCAAATAAGGCTTACTATACTAATAAAAAATACAGACTTGAAATGGTGACCATTGGTGTTCAGTTTTAGTGTATTATTTTTCAAATATGTAACAATGCAGGAATCATTCTATCAAGAAGATAGGTGGCATACAAATAAATATGTGCAAACACATCAGAGAAAATACCACATTTGAATACTTTAAATAGCACTATAGCAGAACCTAAATTGTATCTATCCATTTCAATATTGATTTTGTTTTAGGGTGTTATAGCTGTTTACATTTATGAAGTAGTCAGCCTTGTAATGGCAGAATGCAGACTTTGCAAACAAAGTTGATGAAGGCAAAAAGAAAGCCAGTACAGCTCTCCCAAGGTGGAAGAAAATTAAGCCACACACCTACAGTGTCTAAGACAGGAGCTTACCTTCATTGTGTTCTGCTTTTCCTCAAAGGAGACAACTGGCTTCTTCCTTCTGATTGAGCCAGCCAAATCAGATGAGGAACAAGAAGGCATGGATGAGGGCAAATGCTTGGTCTTCGCTGGCTTACAATAGGTGGCTGAATTCTTGCGTCTCTTGGCCTCTTCATCTGAGATGCAATTGGTCAGCAGTGTTTTTGGACCATTCAATGAGGAGCCCTGGTTCTCCAGTGATGAGGCTTTGACTGGCATGTGGCTAGGTGCCCTGCAATCCAGATGGTTGACTCTCTTGACCCTGGCCCCGGAAGAGACTGTCCCATTCAGGGAAAGGTTGGAGGAAGCCACCACAGATGTCTTGGCCTTGGCAGATGGATGGGACACCTGGCAGCCAACTGTTTTGTTCTTGCCCAGATCAAGGAAACACGTTTGTTTATAAGGTGGACTAGCAGGAACACTGGGAGTTAGTTTGCGCTTCCGAGCTAAGGCTTCTGGCTCTACATTACCAGCCATCTCCTTGGCTTTGGAGGACTTGCTGGCCTTGTTCGAAGGCAACTTGCTGAATGATGGTGATGGGGTATTGGCTGGGAGTGGGGACGTGATGGATTGGCTTCCACCCATGCAGTCTGACTGGCTACAGGCAGCTGCAGCATGGGGCGAACCAACTGCATAGTTCACACTATGGTGGTTACGGTTGTCCCTGGATGCCATTGTCACTGAAGTTGCCCAGGATACAGAGGTCCTGCTTGGGATACTGTGGGGAAGGCTGCAAACCAGGGAAGAATTGTAATTTGGGGTTGTATTGGATGTGGAGAAGCCCAAAACCATTGGAGATGATGTGGAAACTGGATGATCAGCAGCTGGAGGAATCCTTCTAGATGGGTCAAAGCAAGAAAACAAGAGATAAGAAGCAAAGCTTGGCTGGAAGGGACCTTGGTGGTCATCTAGTCCAATCCCCTACTCAGGGAAGGTACCTTCATTCTATACTAGACGAACAAAACATCTTTATTAGTTTCTTTGTTGCCTTTTTTCCTTCCTTCCTTCCCTTTTTTTCTTTTTTCCCCATTATACTCTGTTTTTTCATATAGTATTTCCAAATTATACCGGATCTCTGTTCTTCAGATTCAAAACCTCCCCCCCCCCCATCTATTTGCTTTCAAATTCTAAAGGTCTTCACAAGGACAGATGCCTGCAAATACATGTATCTTCTCCATCGTCACTCAGCCTCTTCCCCTGCTAGGCTCACTCATTCTTCAGATAGGTTTTCTGTCTGTGCAGGATATATCCTCAAACCTGGTAATCCAGTGCCATCTACTGGAGAATCCCCCCTCCCCCCCTCCCAAACAGCAGAGATTACGGGCACTGACTTAGAGCGATTGATGACGAAGCAGAGAAATAAAAGCTAAAAACACATGACTACCTCCCATCAAACACATCTACGACGTGGAAAAGTAAGCCTACCTACTAGAAAACAATAAATATTTAACTGATCCCTATTTGTTTCCAAGGAGCCAGCTATCTTTTTTATTTTCAGAGGCCATTTCTGTCAAAGAGATACAAAACTGTAAAAAAAAACCAACAATTTCAGTGTTGCTTGGGATAAGAACGCAGTGGCATACCGTGGGTTGTCAGTTACCGGGGCAAGGCAAGTAATTTGCGCCCCCTAACCCGTGGATTTTAGCACTCGAGTCTGGTGTGGTTCTCTCCCGCGCTCAGCGCTGCGCTGGGCGGCCGCTGCACTGTCCCTTCCCCAGATAGTCCCTCGCTCTCTCTCCGCACCGCACACCTGGCACCCCCCCTCCACAGTGGGCGGCGACCCGGCGGCTCGGATCAGATTCGCACAACCAGCACTGCAGTGAGAGAGAGTGAGTGAGCCAGGCAGGGGCAGAGAGCTGCGAGTGCGAGCGCCCCCCCAGATGTTGCGCCCGGTGCGGCCGCCCCCCCCCTGCACCCCCCACGCTACGCCACTGTAAGAACGTAAAACTCTCTTCAAACATGACACCTTCTCTCAAGTTTTCACAATGATGACAGAGTGTAAAACTCTCAGCCTGGATGAACGATGAATGGCTTGTGGAACAATATTCTATATGAAAATCCACCAAGCTTCTGTTGCTGCTTGGGCTTTTTTTGATAGCATTAGGTAAATGCAATTTCTCAGTTTGCAGACAACCGTTTTGGATGCCTTTTAATCTTTGTAACATTTTACCATTGCTATTTTTTTTTAAAAAAAATCCTTTGTTACATATTGTTAGTGATTTTATTCTGTTTTTTACCGACCTGTTTCATTGTAACTATTATATGTCTTTGAGCCATAACTACACAGAATACTTAGTAGTTTTAAAAAGAAATGAACAGATAAATATAATTGAATTTTCAGGAATAAGGAGGGTCTGTGCTGTTTTTGCAGTTTTCCCATTTTTTCTTCTTCTTGTGCATTACCTCTAAACATTTCTTGTGCTTGCTGGAATCTTGTTTAAGAGTACAAATTTAGTAATACAATTTTATATCAGCCCTCAGAGTTTGTTAGGTGAGATACAAACTATGTAAATAAATAAATCAGGACTGCTTTTAGGAAATATGCAAGATTTAGGACTGACATATGAGACATCACAATTCTCTTCCACTGCATGCCCAAATTCATGTATATGACTGCACAAAGGCAGAAGCACATTCCAATTATTTCCCCAATTTGTTTGGCATTGTCCTAGGGTAACTTACTTCCACATGTGTGAGCTAAGATGTCTCTCCAGCATGGAACTGAGTGCAGAGCAGAACCGATCCAGCCGTCGACTGAACACATAACACCCTGGGCTCACCAATCTGCTTCCAAAAGTGCAGAACTGTTGTGGTGGGGGAGGATTAATGGAAGGATGAAAGTGTCAGAAACTCAAAATCATGCAAAGAGCATACTCCCAAATTCTACAGTGACAAGTAGGAGACCCAGTTTATATAGAAGAAAGTTATTCATTCTATCCTCTATTCTATCCTCTATTTGTTCAGCTAATGAGAAAGAGAGACTAAGTCTATCATCTTAATTTCCAAGAATGACGAATTTTGTGTGGATTCAACCCACATTTCATTAGTATAGCACAGAAGCTTTGCATTTGTTAACACCAATATTCAAGCTCTGGTTGACTGAATTAAAGGAACTATTAATCGCAAAGCCAAGAGGAGTTCCTTTTCTTTGGAGAGTTACTTCCTGCCCTTCAAAACACTAGCCTAGATAGACTAAAGGCTTGACATATTGATTTAATTTACACAGTTGTGCTAAGCATTATTGAACTAGTATAATGTCTGGATTTAGAGATCAAAACACAAACAAAACAAACACATCACATTATGACTTACAGTGATAGGTGAACCCAGGCACTGGAAGCCCATATCACAGCTTCACAGGTATGACATTCCATTCCCAATAGCTCCACTTTTAACATTGACAAATACTCGACAATCTCTCATCAAAGCCACACAGCACAAAGAAAAAGAGCAGGCTGGGCCTCGGTCTGTCACTTACTGCCTGGGGATGGGGTCGTCGTGTTGCATAATGGCAATCTAACTTGCGGGAATCATCTGTGGCATCATCCTCACTCTCCTCACTTGTCACCCGCCCCGTGCTCTTTGATGCTGAGAAACGGTAGAGACGGTTGTCAATTTCACTAGAAGACGTAGGCACGTCCTCAGGGTCACTCTCTGAGGAAACCCCAGACCTGCAAGCAGCAGAGAGAGGATAAGAGCTGAGCTTTCTGAGAACAGAATATCCAGAAGGTATGGCAGATATCATCATATGCTCCCTCATCTCAACTGTGTGATACCTGGAAAGTGCACAGTGGGAATATGGTTGCTTCGTTCGACAAGAAGTAGAAACATTGGTCAGAACCAAGGAAGTCTGTGACATAGAAGAGAAGTCCTGCAACAGCCGTTCAGTATTTATGTCTTTCCTCACTGGGCTCTTGTCTTTGGGAGATTCGCCTTTCTTGGTGCTGGCCTTCAGTTCGGCCACTAACACATCAAAGTCCTTTGTGCGGCCTTGCACCTCTCGACGCTGATGTACAGAATGGATCTAGAGCACAAGCAAGAGGGAGATGTTAGATTTATCAGCTGGCTGGTGGAAAAGCAAGCTCAGAGAGAGGATGTGATGACAGGCCATTTTCAAATAAATAACATCCCACATAAAACCCATGAGTGGTACAATCTTAGGAAAAAAGCGTGTGACATTTGTCTGGTGAACATTTTAACACATCTCTGAGAGACTAGCACTGAAGCAGAGGTTATGGTTAGAAAATCATTATTTATATAGGAGTAGACAAACTTTTCTTGGGGTAAGGACCACATTTGATCCTTTAATGGGCTCCCAGGAGGCCATACTCCAGGGATTGGCTGAAACTGGAATAAAAACGAAGACAAAGCCAAATTTAATGTGATTCAATTAATACATCAACTGCACCCTATGTTTAATAATTTTCCATTTCTGTCATATTAGTTCAGTAGCAAATTTTGGAAGACTTCTTAACCTGAATCCAAGACTTG
Organism: Vipera berus; assembly: GCF_964194415.1. Lineage (NCBI taxonomy): Eukaryota > Metazoa > Chordata > Lepidosauria > Squamata > Viperidae > Vipera > Vipera berus. Next base: position 53,591,685 of record NC_138204.1, on the reverse strand, counting down.
CTGGGAATGCATGTGGCTTCTGACCTTCTGCTTGTTACAAAGGAGAGAAAAATTATATAGGTAATGTAAAGGTTCCCCCGCACATGCGTGCTAGTCGTTTCCAACTCTAGGGGCCGGTGCTCATCTCCATTTCAAAGCCGAAGAGCCAGCACTTGTCCGAGGACGTCTCCATAGTCATGTGGCCAGCATGACTAGACGGCAAAGGTGCACGGAGCACTGTTACCTTCCCACCGTAGTGGTCCCTATTTTTTACATACTTTCGAACTGCTAGGTTGGCAGAAGCTGGGACGAGTAACAGGTGCTCACTCTGTTACGTGGCACTCGGGATTCGACTCGTCAAACTGCTGACCTTCTGATCAACAAGCTCAGCATCCTAACCCACTGAGCCACCGTGCCCAAAAATTATATACTGTTACACATACTGTAATATTATTCACAAAGATGGCTCAGTGGGTTAGGAGGCTGAGCTTGTCGATCAGATGGTCGGCAGTTTGGCGGGTCAAATCCCGAGTGCCGCGTAACAGAGTGAGCACCTGTTACTCGTCCCAGCTTCTGCCAACCTAGCAGTTCGAAAGCACGTAAAAAATGCAAGTAGAAAAATAGGGACCACTACGGTGGGAAGGTAACAGCGTTCCGTGCGCCTTTGGTGTCTAGTCATGCTGGCCACATGACCACGGAGACGTCCTCGGACAAAACGCTGGCTCTTCGGCTTTGAAACGGAGATGAGCACCGGCCCCTAGAGTTGGAAACGACTAGCACGCATGTGCGGGGGAACCTTTACCTTTACCTTTACCTATGTTAAAGAGATATGTCCATTGCACCTCTTACATATTTGTTGTATGTTATGTTATGTTATGTTATATGTTATGTTATGCTTTCTTATGTTGTTATGTTAGGAATAAGCAACAGTAAGACAAAGAAGGTATGAACTAAGAAAAAGATAACTAAACATTCACATATCTAATAAAAGAGAATATTTGTAGCTCAGGGTTGACATGAGGAGTCTCTTTGAGCTTGCTTGTTTTCTTGCAGACCTTTCATTACCAAAACTAGGTAACATCATCAGTGCTAGTAAAGAGTGTCATTTGCTGTCAGTTTATATTCTGGTGGCTTGCCCTGTCACGTTCATGGGGGTGGTCTTAGAGATTCTCTTAGTGTGGCTGTTTGCTGTTGGCTCTTTGGCAGTTTCTTGACTGGGGTATTGTTTACTTGATTGTTAGTCTGATGTTAACCTTGATCTATGCTGATCTGGGTGCTGATTGCTGGTGGAGCGTGCTGCAGTCTTTTTGTTCCTTTTTGGGCTGGTGATAGTCTCTTTTGCACAGTCTACTGATGTTGTTAATGTCTTTTATCTTTATCGATGGCTGATTTGTCAGAGTGACAAGCTTCTAGAAATTCCCTGGCATTTCTGGACTTGGCTTGGTGACATTATCCCAATGTCTGCAAGAAAACAAGCAAGCTCAGAGAGCATCAAGGACCCCTCATACACATATCTAGTTTATACCAATAACATTCACAATGCATCTTCCTGTCTTTCTATCCTTGCAAACTATCCTTCCTTGCTTCCACCATATCCATATACCATCTATACACTATTTTGGTCTTTTAACTTTCTCACCTTTTTCTGTTTGAGGCTCTTTTCCACCCAGAACCTTCTTAGTTTTTGCCTTTGTCTTAATCTATTTGCTCTTCCTTCATGTATTACTTCAATCCTCCTTCATTCTATCTGATCAAGCCACCAAAGAGCATATTTTTTGGACCAGTTACTGACTTGCATATTTATTTCAAACTCAGCGTGCATTCATTCTCAACTCCGTTATGTTCTTTTTTCACCTTATGCCCTTCTTAAACACCCCATTCAACTTTTTTATATTTTTCTCCTGAAATATCTAACACTCATTTCCATATAACCATTCAGGTAGAAGCATGCATTTATTCCTAGCCATTTTCACTTCTTCCAACAAGCGTTCATTCCTCACACAAAATACACAGTGCCCACTATGTTTCTATCAGTATTTACACATCCTAAAATCTCTCAATCCATTTCCCCATCTTTCATAAACATCCTACCAAGGTCACAAACCCATCTACTTGTTCTAGTTTTTTTCCCCATTTATGTATAAGTTAAAATCATTCACTCCATTTCCTTGTCAAACATAATTGCCCCACTCACACTGCTCCCTGCATCATACACTCTAACATTTTCTCTGCAAATTATTTCATTCTCGGTTAACATAGCATATAAGAGTACATGTATATTCATGTGCCCAAACCAACACTCGTCCAACATCATTGCAAGCATTCCTTATACATTTATCCATAAATACATCTAGCAACCTAGAGATGTCCTGTATCCTTGTCTTACCTCCACTTAATGTTGAATCATTCTCCAAGCATAATATTTATTTGAACATGTGCTTTGTTTCTATCTTACTCTCTTATCACCATCAGTAATTAATCTTCTGGTCTATGTTTTCACAATGCATGTCATCATTCAATACATTTATCATGTATTTTCTCTAAATCAGTAAATGAAGTCTCAATATCACTACTTGTAGGCTGACCACATCTTCCTTGATTCCTTTGGAATGGTAGGCAGGACCATGAGTGATGGAGTGAGACTGTCAATATTTCCCAGAAGAAGGGTATGGTGCTACTACCCTTGTAGGAGACAGAGGCGTACCCTTTCCTGAAGAAGCCCTCCTCAGATCCAACCTAGTTTGATAACTTCTACCCAGTCTCCAAACCCTCTTTCTGGGGAAGGTTGTTGAGAAAGTGTTTGAGAATTTGTTACTGAAGATCCTAAAGAAAATGGATAACCTGGACCATTTTTGGTTTAGAGTCAGGTCTAGTCAGGGGACAGAAACAGTACTGGCTACTCTGGTAGAAAAGCTACATGTAGATCAAGACGGAGAAGGACATTACTCTTTCTCTTCTCCCTCTTGATGGTGTTCAGTACTATTAGCCACTGTATCCTCCTTGACAACTTGCAATGGTTGTGAGTTGAGGGCACTATCATTCAGTGTTTCTACTTCTCCTTGACTAGGTAGTTCTAGTTGGTAGTCAGGGCAATAACAATTGATCCCTAGAGAACTCCAATATATTTTCTAGGCCTTAATTTTTCCCTTTAAGTTATTTAACCTTTACACGAAACCGCTAAGGAAAGTTATCCATTGATTTGGGTTGAGGTGTCATCAATATGTGGGTGACAGACAGTAAATATTGCCATCTTTTAGGACCAGGTTGGAGAGATTCTAAATTAACTACAGGTTGTAAAGATCTGTCGGCCTCCTCATGAGATAAATCAGATAAAAATCATAACTAGATGACTTAATTCTACTTTATTGTAAAGCTACATTGACAGAATCTTTCAAGTCTCAAAGTACATTTCTCCTCCCATCTCCTTTACAAACTTAGAAATTAGGGACAATCCCTTCTGAGCCTCTTGCCCTGCCCACTATCCAGCCACAGGCTATGCTGTCTCTTATCTACCATTCCCTTGGCAGTCCATCTTTGCCCAGTCTCCCAAGGTCTTTTACACATACCAGCAAAGATTTCTTGAGAAGGGGCAGATCACAGGGATTTTTTTCCAGAGACACTGAACTTTGTGTCAACATAGCTGGAGATTACTAGGCTGTGGAAAAACTGATCTATGCAGCTATTAGAACTAATAGTAACAGACTCTTCTCCTGTCAGAGCCATATATATCACAGGACTCTACTTGTTGCATGATCATAGCCTATAGAGTAAGGACCATTTGAAGAAATGGGCTCTCTTATGGCAATACTTGCTCATTCTTCTCATTTCAATTGCCCCCCCTATAAGGTAAAGAGTTTCAATTAGCATCAGTTTCACAACTTCAGCAACTTTAAGAAGCGTGCAATTTAATTTCCAGAATTCCTCAGCCAGCACACTGCTTCAGTGAATTTCAGTGAAATGCACTGATTCTAGGAAGGGGCTTCTAGCTTTTATGGAATGAGGGTTATACTGCAATAAAGGTGTGTGCAGCATTTTTACTAAAATATTACCCCTCCTGTACTTTATTAAGTAAATTCTAAATTCTGGTCAAGAAGAGACACTATTTCTTTTTTCCTTTTCTTTTAATCTGACTTTGCTAATAAGCCCTGAATAGACACACAATGTGTGGTTATTGAGCAAGGGGATGTTGGAATCTATTAACTGCTGAATGCAACAGAGTGAGAAGACTAGTGCAGTAGAGTGTTGAACTGGAAATGGAAGTGGATCAACATTACCACTTGATCATGGCGATCACTGAGTGACTTTGGACCACTTGTTTGGATACAAGTACTAAATAAAACTACTCCCACCACAGTTCCCTTTTTTTCCAGCCCAACCAAACTCATATTGCCGTGACAATAAAAAGAGGAGTGAGCTCCATTATCTATTCACTTGTTGGAGGAAAGACAGGATGTAGATGTAATACATAAATAAATGAATGAATAAAATGCAGGCTGTTTGTCTATTGCCGGGTAGATTTGGGGAGAAGCTTTTTAAGCAAGAGTGGTTCAAGAATGGAACCAATTACTGGGGAGCGACTGAAAACTCACCTTTGCTGGAAATCTTCAAAACAAAAACTAGATTGTCATCTGTTAGTTGTGGATGTCTTGCGCTTAGATACTCCACCCAACATGGAGTTGGAATAGTTAAGTTCAACTCTGTGTTTCCTTCATTAGTGTCCTCTGACTCAATGATAATGCTGTAAAGTTTTGTCATACTTTGGCACACCCAAGTCTTCTTGCAAATAAGAATATTCTTTCATCCAAAAACTAACTTATACCCAACTGTCTTAATACAAAATTGGGCAGCCTAAGAACTTGAATATGGTTGCAAGACAACACTGTCATTCAAAATTGACACATTTGTAGAGAACTGGCTATGTTAAAAACGGCCTTTGTGCCCTCTAGACATGATGGAACCAGCAATATCTGAAGGGGAAGATGCTTAAAAAAGTAATGGTGGTTGTGACCACACACAATCAAAGCATGTCTGAATCAACACTGCATACACGTACAGAGTGGAAGGGCTTTGATTCCATGGTTGAGACTATTATTTTGATTCTTTTTATTTCCCATATGAACATCTCTGCTGGCACTCCAATAAGACATTTCTGCTGTTCCAATGGGCAGATAAAGCAATTATCTGCATGGAGATGCAGACACCTAAAGATGCCCAGGCCAGACTGCCATTAAAAACAAAGGAGGACAGCCTCTTGAAAAGAAGAAACCTATCCTGCCAGAAAGTATGAGAGCAGCAGTCATAAAGGCAACTTGCGGCACTGCACTACTCAACTCTCCAACCCCTGCAGGAAGCAGGCCTTACATTGCACAGCGTCTTACCTTGCAGGTCAGTAACCGAGTACAAACTTTCTTGGTTTCAGGATTCACCACGCCACATTGGCGGTTCAAGTCACATTCTTTCCCTGTGGGAACAAATAGGGAGTTAGATGCCAAAGCAAAAGTGCAGTCAAAAGAATCACATTCCTGCTGGTCCAGTGACATGTCTCCCCTCCCAATAACCCGTTTCCCTTTGATTTGTTAAGGCAGCCCCCTTATTGAAAATGCAGTACAAGAAGTCCTCAACTTACGACCACAATTGAGCCCAAGCTTTCTGTTGCTAAGTGAGAAAGTTGTTAAGTGAGTTTTGACCAATTTTACGACCTTTCTTGCCACAGCTGTTAAGTGAATCACTGCAGTTGTTAAGTTAGAAACACGCTTGTTAAGTGAATTTAGCTTCTCCACTGACTTTGCTTGGCAGGAGGTCGCGAAAGTTGATCACATGACCCCCCCAGAACACTGCAACCGTCACAAATAGGAGTCAGTTGCCAAGTGTCTGAATTTTGATCACGTGACATGGGGATGCTGCAATAGTCGTAAGTGTGAAAAACAGTCGTAAGTCACTTTTTTCAGTGCCATTGCAACTGTGAATTGTCACTAAACGAACTGTTGTAAGTCGAGGACTGCCTGTAATCCAAAAACAAAACAAAACAACCATTGTTCACTTTTTGCTGCCAGAGGTGCATTAAATACAATTCTTTATGTAAATGAATGGCATGTCTCATTTTGTACAGTATTTTGTATATTTATTTTCCCGCTGATCTTTGTTTTATTTTATGGGTCAGCCTACATGGAGTCATATCTTTTGGGCACAATTGGTGTGACATCCTTTTTGCCTTGGCCCAGAATTGTGATCATATGGCATAAGCTGAAAAGAGAAATCCTTTGAGGGTTGGGGAAGACCATATTCTTTCCCCCACAAACTCACTTATTCTAGCTGCTAAGTAGCTCACATCACATATCCTTCACCTAATCCTATAATCCCAGTGCTTAAAAGTAAGCTGATACATGTAGTATTTCCCTCCCTTCCCATCCACTTAGGTACTTTTGGGACAAATGCTCAACATCATGGAATTAAACCAGACAAACTGGTTTTGCACAGTAGATACACTAGTTTTGCAAAAATTCCAAAGTGGTTATGATACACACCCTTTTTCTTTTGACAAAGGATGAAGTGAGAAAGGTGATAAATATACATGGAAAGAGGCTTCTAAGATGGCATCTTAGAAGCCTTATTCCCTCCCTTCAGGATTACTAAGGAAGCAAAAAGTTGCAAAGAACTTTTTTTCAACTTTGCCCTATGACCTAGGTAGCAACCCACTCTTCCTTACAGATGAAATGAGGAACGGATTTATGGGAAATGTTTTGCTTAGGAAATACAGCCACCGTACCAAACCAAGTTTCTTGTTTTACAATGCCAACCATTAAAAAGACACTATTATGTAATCATTCCTGATGGTTCAACTATCTATTACATTGCCTCCAGCCAGAAGATTACACAATTAGAAAGGCAAGACTTACGAGATATTTTCTTCAGAGATTTTACAGCACCCGATTCTTTCTCACTCAGGCTAGAAGCATTCGCCAGTTTCCTGTTCAAAGTGTCAGCAGTTATTATGGAGGTGCTGCCAGCTTTGGCTGATGTCAGAAGTTCTTTTGGTGACGTCAGTACGGAAGGTTTGCCTAGAACCTCTTTTGAGGTAACCAAAGACTGTTTGGGAACGGCAGTGTCAAAAAGCAGAGGGGGAGCCTTGATTCCGTCTCCATCTGACTTTGGAAGGCTGGAGATCTTCTCTAGATTTACTACAGGCACGAACAAGCTGGAGGACAAAACAGCACACATTGTTTTGAGGTTGAGGTCATAGGCAATCTTCTGAACTGTATTTCATGTAAATTCCCAAAGAAAGTAATTTGGAGGCCTTGTAAAGACCCTCATGATGGTTGGTGTTCTATACAGCAGACTCTTGCAGCAGCTTCATTCACAAAGCTGCCTTCTTCATTTATTAGCATTATATTTATGAATAAAAAAGAAGCATGTAATCACTGCATGAGGGATACAGGAGAAAGTAGAAGAAGCGAAGACACGAAAATAAAGCTCAGCTTCCAGGGATGGTAAAACAAGAATCTGTGAAAAGTGGGAAGTACCAACATTGATAACCAACATTGATACTGCTAAGCTTGTAAGCCGCCCTGAGTCTTCAGAGAAGGGCGGGATATAAATGGAATTAAAATAAATAAAAATAAAAAATAACTTCATGCATGATTCCAGCACCTAGCAACAGTCTTCTAGATCACTTTCAGCCATCAAATGACCAAGCCAAGAAAATCACTTTAGAACATTTGTCATCATACCTCTCCTTTTAGTAAATATGCTCCATTTTAAATACACTAAATAAACATTTGCCATCACACCTCACCTGTTAGTAAATATGCTCCATTTCAGTAAATACACTCTGAAACCAAAATGGGGTCATCTGAACCCAAGGGAGCAATCATATTTTCTCACAAGACTTCAAAAAAAATTCCAAACACTGTTATCTTGCTAATGGAATTTAACTGTAATCATTAACCTTCCATTTATAACATAGAAAACGGATTGATTATTGTTTTGACTGTACATTTTAACTGCTGCGTGCTAGCTTTTCCATATGTTACATTTCCATTAGCATTTGTAGTTAAATAAAATTAATAGAAAGAAGTAACAGAAGTATCAAAATGGCATGAAGGGAGTATATAGTATTCCTTTTTTGCATCGTTAATAATTGGTTTATTTATTGCTCTGATTTCCTTTGGAGTTGTACTAGGTTGATGTTTAAAAAATCATCTTTTTGGGAACTATATGTGGCAAATGTGTATAAAATTAAGAGTGTGTAAAATGTTTTGTCTGATCTACTTCAATCTCAGAACATCCTAATCACATGTGAAACTTCTGTCTCAAGTGTAAAATGAGCTGTTTTGAGCACTTCAGAAGTGTTTCACACTCAAAGCATAAAGAGTTCCCAGGGAATGGAATAGAATAGAATAGAATAGAATAGAATAGAATAGAATAGAATAGAATAGAATAGAATAGAATAGAATAGAATAGAATAGAAAAGAATAGAATAGAATAGAATAGAATAGAATAGAATAGAATAGAATACAATAGAATAGAATAGAATAGAATAGAATAGAATAGAATAGAATAGAATAGAATAGAATAGAATAGAATAGAATAGAATATCTTCAAAGAAAAAAACTTACTCTTATATTTGCATGAAATATTAACCCAGATTGTTGGGGGCAATAAGCTGACTTTGTAATAATGCCGCTTGGGGGCCCCCCGAAAGCCCTAATAAGCAGGCATATACATAGAATGAAGGCTATTGCTAAGCTTGTAAGCCACCCTGAGTCTTTGGAGAAGGGCGGGATATAAATGGAATTAAAATAAAATAAAAATAAAAATAACCTTACAGAACAACAATATAGATGAAACCCTAGAAGTGCTTAAAAACTTCCTGTGTTACCTCATGAAATATTTAAGTTTTATTCTATATTCATTTGTTCATTTGTTCATTCACTTTCTATAGCTGAGTAGTTCAATTTCTATAGCTATCCTAAAGGGGACTGTTTGCTCTTTCTTACTGCACTTCAACCAACCAACACATAGCTAGGACTGCTTTCTTCAAAGTATGCCCGAGCTGAGATCTTCTCAAAGAGAATGGTTGGATTTATTACTCACAAAGAACCCCAGCCAGACCCTCTTACCATAGGTTGTCCTTCGGCATCTTGTCTGTCTTCTCTGGCATATGCTGGGTTTGATTAAAGAAGCTCTGAGATTTTTCCCTCCATGATTTGGTGGATCCATGACTGCCACTAACAATGGACCGCCCATTGACTGCATGGCACTTCTGCAAATTGGATGATGGCTGCACCCGACCACAGAGTTTGCTGAGAGGTCCATGACGTCTCTCTATGTGGAAATAACAATGCTGTTAGCCAGAAAGCTTGGCTAGCCAGTGAAGGAGTCTGTGAGGCAGCAACCAGGCTGCAAATTGCAGGTCTGCCTTGGGTATGAAGTGGGATAGGTACAACAGTAACCCAGGGCCTTTAAAAAGCATGTTTTCCATAATTAACTCCTGTTACTCTACTATAAATATGTTATGATTCCCAATCTCTTTTATCAGCCATTAACAAAACAGTTCTCCTCCCAAAGCTACTCAGGGATAAAAACAATGCAAACAACATAAAAAAATTATAATAGATAACTTTAGCCTGATCAGCCACTTCCCAGTCAAAACTAAATCTGTGGATCACAACAGGCCAACTAAGTCAGAGAGAGCTTATGCCATTCTGTATTTCATGCCAATCAAAAATTATTTAGATAGTTTCCACTGCAAAATTCTGGACCTTTCCTTTTCTAATCTACTCATCATCCCACCTGCAAACTTGATTTTATATATACAATACTGCCCTAAGAAAGACCTGTTGTTACTAAATTTGAACTTTCACCCAGAACCTATAGAGTCAAAGTACATGACAGCATCTAAAATTGAGCCTGGAGCTCCCAAAATTCAGAGGCACATTTGTACAAGTCTCTGGTTTATCAAATCACATTTAAAGTCTCTCCCTGTTCCACAGTGTGACACTTTGCTACTATTATATTGTGTTTTCAAGTCACTTCTAATCTTGACTTCTGATTATTATATGGTTCAATCCATATTGTTTTCCTAACACTGCTTCTTTCCCCAGGGCAGAAAGAGAATGATAGCCCCAAGGTCGCCCAGCTGGCTTCATCCTAAGGCAGGACTAGAATTCATGGGTCTCTCCATTTTTAGTCCGGTGCTTTTAACCACTGCACCAAGTTGGCTCTGTTTTTCTGGCAACCCTCAAAGTGCGCCTTCCCAAATTGTCCCAGATAGTTCTTCCAGAGCTGTGAGACAGAAAACAGGTTACTTTCTGTTTCCTGTTTGACAGGGAAGTATAGTCAGTAGCTGTTCATAGCCAACCATGGGACAACAGAAGACAAACCCCATATATTTTTCTTTGTGTGGCTGCCACTAGCAACATATATGGGATTATTCTGTCTCTCTAGGCATGATTCATAAAGCCTAGGGCAGGGGTAGGCAACCTTGGCTCTTTTATGACTCGTGGACTTCAACTCCCAGAATTCCTGAGCCAGCATAGCTAGGGGATAAATACATAACAGAAATATTTCTTCCATCATGTAATTCAAACTGATATATGTGGTTGTCCATTGAAACACTGAGCAGATCCAACCTATCTTGCTTCCGAAAGGGTACTGCCATCATGTGACTTCTGCTCACATTCTGGATACCTCTGTCATTCACTTCGCCCATTTGCCTCTTATTTGCCAACAGGCTAAATTACAACTTGCCAAGTCGCCAGAGGGCTTCTAATTTAGACCCTTCACTTGGCTTGCTCCAACTCAGAACAGATTTTGGTAGTGAGCAAAGAAATTTTGATAATCCTCACGAAATGATTACTTCCCCTCATCTCCCTTCAGGCAACAATCCAGCTTTGGATAAAGGTAGAAATTTGAGGTGAAGGAAATTTCTTACATTTAATTTCCATGGCTGAATTTTGAGATTACAAATGGAAAAACAGCCAAAAAATGGCCAAACATCATTTTATTTCTAAAAGTTGGAATTTGGTAGGAGGCAGCAATACCAGCTGGGAAGGAGAGGAGCTGCAATGCCGCTTGCAAAGCATTAGACAGAAAAGGGTCAATCAGGTGTACAACTCAAGTAAAGTACTACTCTAACAAACAATGTCTTTTACCATTAACGATGGTTCTGTTAGATGCAGATAATTATTCATATATATTTCATACATATATTGCAGAAGTTATGAAGACATGCAAGTCTGGCCATTTTTTAGCTGCCTCCCAACCTTGGGGCATAAGTAGCAAAATATCATCTTGGGAATGACCCTAATATGAGCAGAACATATCCTTTGTTTCCTGACTACTATCTCCTTGCTCAATGAGAAGCAATGCTAGGAAAGAGGAACTTCCCTAATTTGCAGGGAGGAAACAAAAAAGAGGGCCTTTCACTCTAGGCACCACCACCTCCACCCCCAGGCCACAGCACTACTCCCAAGCACTCCTTGAGAGGCTACAGACATTCAATTGGCATGTTGGCTGCCTAGCTTACCGCAGTGCTTCTGAAAGGCTTGAGGTTTGACCACTTGGCCACAGTGGTTACACACCACCAGGTAGAACTCATCATGAGCTGGGCAATGACCAAAGATAGACATGTCTGAAAGGACAAGAGATGCGAGCGATGAGAGCACACTCAGGGAAGAGGCCCATGTCACCCTCTCAATTTTGCAGCCTAATTTTCAGCAAACCTAGGAGCAAAATGAGATGCTCAACCTATCCTGAAAGCGCAGGTTTAAGTCAGGAGAACCTGGGACTCTCCCTATGCAGCTGAGCTACAGCTATTTAACACCCCACCCCACTCAACTCCTTGATGGAAACTGTAAGAAGTGGTAATTCAGCGACACCTGGACAACCACAGAGTCCCTCCCCGCTCTTGACTTAAAAGAACAGAGAGTGAGACACGGAGCTGAGAAGAAAAAATTGTATTTTTGTCACACTTGTTTCATACACTAGCATTTCTTGGCATGCTTTGTATGGGTGCAAGATGGAACAGCCAAGGTACATTGTTCAGTTATAATCAGTAGTTGTTTATATCAAGTCAGGCCACTGGTCCAGCTAGCCAAATGGTCTTGGCTGCAACCGGCTAAACATCCCACAACAACAGGAGTTGCAAGAGCTGGATAGCAGAGCCCATACTGTACTCTGTTAAAAAGGTAAAGGTTCCCCCGCACATGCGTGCTAGTCGTTTCCGACTCTAGGGGCCGGTGCTCATCTCCGTTTCAAAGCTGAAGAGCCAGCGCTTGTCCGAGGACGTCTCCATTGGTCATGTGGCCGGCATGACTAGATGCCAAAGGCACACGGAACGCTGTTACCTTCCCACCGTAGTGGTCCCTATTTTTTTACTTGCATTTTTACGTGCTTTCGAACTGCTAGGTTGGCAGAAGCTGGGACGCGTAACAGGCGCTCACTCTGTTACGCGGCACTCGGGATTCGACCCGCCAAACTGCCGACCTTCTGATCGACAAGCTCAGCATCCTAACCCACTGAGCCACCGCGTCCCTTACTCTTACTAATTCCTAGTTGAGAGACCATATGATCAGTAGCTTAAAGCGACATTCCCCAACTCACCTCTCAGTGTTGACTACAATTCTTATGATATGCTGATAATACCAACCAATGATCGTGGGACTTGAAAGCAAATGTATGTGGAGGATATTAGGGTTGAAACAAAAACAGATCTAATACTTGAGCACCAAACTAGGCATTCCAATCTGTATGCAATTATTTTATATGCTACTAACATTTAGGCTGATATTTTCACAGGCAGCTGTTCCAATTTAGAAAATTGCCACTGAGTGGTGTGGCCTCCATATCTATTCCGGAGATTGCCTCTCCTTGCTAATGTGGGCACACATGTTAAAAAAACAAAACAAACGGCTATCATATGGCAAAGGGGGTTCTCACTTGCTGCCCTATGCTCTGTAACGTTGGCAGCAAGTAGCCCCACCTCCTAGCACAGCTGGGGCAGCAGAAATGGAAAACAAAGAGTCACAGACAAGCTAGAAAGCAGTGAAAAGACCTAGGGCAGCAGGGCAGGGAAGAGAGGAAAGCTGCCAAAGAGGAGGGAGGGACAAGGCCCAACTAATTGCAGACTATCCAAGGGCTTGGCTGGTTCAAAGTGATTGCAAAAGTCAGGCGAAAGCACAGCAGAGGTTCATATCTGAACATTCTGGCTGGGTTGTCCAATATAATTCACATATATCCAAAGGTCTGCTAGAGAAGCAAAAGGGGCTGAATGAAGAGTTTGGGGTATGAGCAATCTCATCTGGAAAAAATTATTTCAGTTGCTGATGTCATTGCTGATGTCAACATTCTTACCTTCTAGCAGGACTTTAATCTGAAGCTGTATCCTTCCCTACTCTAATAAAGAACAGAAATTCTTTAGAAACACATGTGTACACACACACACACACCAAATAGAAAAAGAAAGCTGTCTGATCTCTTGGCAGAGTACAGGCCTTTGGTGACTCAGGGCATGCTTTTCCAACTATTAATATTAAGAGAGACTGGATTTGGATGAGCTAGATTTGATTTTATCTCTTCTAGCATGAGTTCTAGCGTAGTTTTCATTTAACGACGGGTGTTTTTTTTTAATGTACTGGTTAAAATACTGAATTGATGGACAGAGTATGATTGATATTTGACGTCACAAAAGAACAGTCTGAGAACATATTGGGCCCTTCCCTGTGGGTTTGACTCATTTGTATGAGTCATCTGGAGTCTCTGTAAGTCTGTTTAACTTCAGTTTAAGAAATGGCTGAGATCGTATAATATGAATATAAGGGAAACTATGGACAAATGATCTTTAGGCAAAATATGGTGGGAAGTCAGTGGCTTTTTCTTGGGGCTCATGAAACGTCATCTTATTAGAAGCCACAGAGATGGAACCATAACAAAAGAGACTTTGAAACTAAACAAAGCATGGCTATAGAATCTGAATAGTTTAGGTCAGGGGTGTCAAACTGCCACGTCACCAGGAAACTGCGCCCACCCCATTGCCAGCAATGGGGAAAAAGCTCTGATACATTGCGCGACGTCCCGTGATGTCGCGAGTTTGACATGTCTGGTTTAGGTTATCTTAAATCTCTGGAAAGGTCATATTAACTGTTTCGTCAATAGAAGAGCTATAGAGGCAAGATGGGAAGATTCAAGACAAAAATCTACAAACCGATTCAGATATCAAGGAAGATATATCTTCAAGACTAAGCTTCCCCTATATTGATTTCCTAATAAATTGTAGGAGCATTCCTCCTTTTTATCCTAAGATATGGCAAGGCTCATGCCATAATTAGGAAAAATCCATCGTTTTTTTAAATAGGTAGAACATCAACTCTCCCTGAAATACAAGAATATAATCATGGAATAGGACATTTTTACCACTGCTGCCATCCATGATGCAGCAAAGCAGAAAATGCCAGTATCAAAGCATTTGCCCAGGATTTGTTCTATGCATTCTAACTCTTCCCTTCTCCACAAAGAGAAAGTAAGAGTTGGTTGTCATAATGCAGCAAACCCTATTGTGGCCCTCACTCAAAGTCATTATGGACATATTACTGCTTCATGGGCAAGCAAAACCACAGTCTTCTGTTTGCAGAATTGAAAAAAAAATGTATAGGCTAAATTAAGGATCACCTGCTGTGTAAAAATGCAGTAATTGCCATTCCAGACAGTGGAGTATAGCTATATTCATCCCCCTTTTTTTTTGCAGAGCATTTACAAATCCACAAGTTTGGAGTTTGGAGCAACGGTGTCTACAGCGCATGTTTCACCAGAGACTTTGATGTCTTCTTACCTTCTTTAATGAGGGTCATTGCATCAATCTTCTTTCTCACATTCCTACTGTTTTCTTCCAGATCAGACACTAGGCAAATTTAAAAAAAATGTTTCCATCAGCCAAAATTAAACCTACTGAAGATATATTATCTGTCAGTGCTAACAAGAACCTATGGCTTTCTGATACATTAGAATGGACACTTTCTACCCCTTAAAGTTCAACTCAAAGAATGCTCAAATAGAATTACTTCATACTATATATATAGTAAGGCTTATAGAGTATGTATGGCTATGTCAGTAGGTTGAATAGGCTTACAACGTATTTCAAGACAAATAAGTAGCAAAAGGAACTTCCATCTCATTTACACATCACACCTTCTCAAACTTGTCATGTAGCACTCTGCAATTACATTGTGTCCTAGTACTGTACTGAAGAGATCCATCTGCAAGCAGGTAACACAATATCTCTATTACATTTGCAATTGAATAGTTTTTTTAATTAACCCCCTCCCCTTCAAAAGTATATGAAACTGATTTCTTGATGAGAATTATTAATTTGTATGCCACCTTGTCTCCAAATGGACTTGAGCAGAGGACTATGCAAAGGTTGTCTTATTTTTATCTTCGTAACAACCCTATGCAAAAGGTAAGGCTGAGCTTTATCAAAGATAAGGATAATTTAATAACAGCAATAATCATAGCAGTTGTTAAAGTTGCCAAGAAAATAAGGGTCCACAAGAATCAGCTCTGCTAATACAGCAGATGTTCTTCAGCTTCCGCCAGCTTATAGCAGTGGACTTGCTGAATCTCAGACTTCACAGCCTGCTGTTTCAGCAGAATTGCTCTGCCAATCTATATAAATCAAGAGGTGTGTGGAAGACAGTGACAAGCATACAGCTCCACCCATGAAGGCTTTGCAAATTATAACATTGTGGCCATAGGGGAAGAACATGATTTGATCAACTCCTGTGGTAAGGCTTCATTTGAAAATTCTTTTCTTTTTCATTTCAAATAGTCACCATCCACCAGTATTCAACAAGCACATATGTAAAATGAATATGAATATGAAAGAGGTATGCTTGTATCACATGAAACAATAGTATGTGTATATAACCTATGCACTTTTTAGGATAAGTATCTCTATTCTCCTAGCAGTCAAACCAAGCTTCAAAAATAGATGCCTTAAGATGGACTTCAAAATGGAATTCCCAAATTTCAAGGCAAATAAATGCTGCTGGATTTTAGCCCATGGAATCAAAATTTTGCTGATGTTGGATTACAGTGGTGTCATGCTGTAAACCAGAATATTCTGGTTTCATTACAATGGAAACATTTTCTTACCACACTGTGCATGTAGTTGTACTAATATGTGATCTCCTATCTAGTCCCCACATGTACATGAGGAATCAAATAAATGAATTTAGAACTACTCTTTCTTCTACTATTTCCCACCTGGGAATCTCTTTGCACTATAGAGACAGACATGAAATGCCCACAAGTGTTTAGCAATGCAGGTCAAATTCAGTGATGTGACTTCAAATTAACAGTGTGAATGTGTCACAGAGATGGTCATCAGGACCAGACTCCTGATATTTACTAAGTCATAATGCTCTGTATCTAATACATTTCACACCACTTGCTGCATTCACAAAGGTAAGAAGTATCTATTAAAATGCATCAATTGCATCAACATCAAACAGAAGAAGGAAATTCAAAATAGTTATTTTTTTAAAAAAAATCACAGGATTAGGGCAAAAGATGGATGCTAAATAAGTAAATAAAACACTCTGATAGAGAGCTGTGAGCAAGGAAAATTTATAACTTGCTTCTAAATCCCTGAAAATACAGGAGCCATTACACAAACTCTGCTCGATCTGGAAGTACATCAGATATTATATGAAGGCACTAACTCTCTCAAGATAATGGAGAGGGAAGCTCAACAATATAAAAAGCATCACCAGGGACAGCTCCTCAGACTCTCCCGCCCCTTCTGGAGTCTGCTGTCAGGTTGCACTTGAGAAAGTCAAAGAGGCTAAAGGCAGTGCTCCCAAATGATCCCAAGGACAAAAATCACCAGAAGCCAAGACATCCCCGCACCATGTTGATATACTTTCAACCTGCCTCTCTCACAAGGGAGGGCAAACAGAGCAAAGGACACAACAGAATGAAGGAGGAGGAGCATGGAGACACTGAATCAGGATGTCAGGGATCAGGTTGGTAAGAGAGGAAAGCAAAGGCAAGGAAATTCTAGTGGGTAATAATTTAGTGGCCAAGTCAACAGAGCAAAAGAAGCTTGCTCCAGAAGACAGAAGGAAGGTGCAAGGAATGTGAAACAGATGGATGGGCGGGGACCAGTTTCAGCCAAGGCAAAGATCTGAATAAAATGGAATAACTTGAGGAGAAGGAAATCCAGAGAAGCAGCACAGCTGGAGGTAAAGCCAACACAGATTTCTGAAAACACTTTAGAAAAGCTGGTTGAGAATAGGCTATAAGGGGATTTAAAGAATAAAATCAATGGAAAATATTAGCTGGCTGAATTGAAAGGGCAAATGTGAACATTTAGAGAAAGAAAAAGCAGCATGTCTAGAGTGATCCAGGAGAGAATTCAAGATCAGCAAGGTATTTTGTGGCTTGTAAGTGCCACAAGAGCATATCAAAGCACGGAATGCTATTCTGGAGAAAGTAGAAAAAGTGATTGTAAAAGAATCAGAAGAAAGAATATTCAAATAAACTGGGGAAAATTAAAGCAGGGCTCAAAGACCCTAGTGGGAATGTACATAGACTGTTTCATACATAAATGTGGACTCAAAAACAGTAAAGGTCAAAAGTCAGGGGGAATCGTGTGAACAGGGCATAACTAACTACAGTACCCTCATCTCAGACGGAATCAAAGCAAAGGACAGAACCACCTAACATTCTGTGTGGAAACTACGGGGAACAAAGATTCTGATCGACACCAAGATGATCACAGTATGTTCTCCTATTTACATCAGGCTCGACAGAGGAATCCATTCTAGGAATTCGGGAGATCTTGGGAAACCTGGTTTTGAAAAAAAAAAGCATCCATCAAGCAAGAACTTCCACGGCGCTAGGACCCGGCGGCTCCTTTGTTTAGGGCGGGCGAAGGGAGGGAGGGAGAGAGGGAGGGAGGAAGCTCGTCGACGGCGGCGGCGGCGGCGGCGGCGGCGGCAGAAACGGCGACTGAGAAGTGTCCCCTACTTCCCCCCGCCGCTCCTCGCTGCCTAAGGGTTAACGAGCGGGATAGGCGCGCTCACCTGTCTCGGTAGTAGGCGGCCCAACTCTCTCCACCCAAGCACTCCAGCTCTGCCCCGCGAAGTCATCGAGATTCGGCAGCCGCCGATCCACAGCAGCCATTGCTACTGCTGCTACTACCGCCGCGCGTCCACGCACCGCCATCACCGCACGGGAACGCGCAGCCCTCCCCGCCAGCGGCGGCATTTTGCGCATGTGCAACCTGCCCCTTGCACCACGGGAAATGTAGTCCCCGAGCTCGTGGCGATTTTCCTCTGCGCATGCCAAGGAAAGCGATGGAAACCAGAGGGATATGCTCGGGATACGCTCGCTCATCCTTTCCACGGTTGTCCGTCCACCCCAGAACCCTACCCCGACCAATAATTTTTAAGCAGTTCCCATTTTGGGGAAGAAAAGCTCCTAGGTTTATGACATGCGTGCAGTAGAAATCTTGTTCTAAGAAATAAGCACACGAGTAGACTCGGATCTAAGGTCTATGACAGCTAGGATCGCGAGATAGTAACCATCTCCAGGCGGAAAAAAACACGTTTCGCCCAGTCGTCTGTCCTGATCCGAGACTGAAACAATATGAAGGAGAGAGAATACTACTCTCTCCTTCCTTTCCTATAATTTTATTACCAATGCAATCTTTTTCCTCTAAAGCAAGGTCAGCATATGGTACATCTTTTCCTCATGATACAGCGTGACAATTTACTGGTCATTTTTATTGTCCTGTGTGACACCTTTTTTTCTAGCATAAAGGAATCCTTTTTGAGATGGAGCGACTGTTCCCTGTATTCCAAGACCGGATATAAGAGACAGACCTTGTACTGTACTGTAAATCCGTTGTCTAATCATTTCAACTGTAGAGGTGATTTTGTTCGGTTGTTGCATTCAGCATTCTACCACAACCCAAGATTTCATTCAGATCAAGTCATTTATAATTTCCAATTTTATCAATATATACCACATTATAAATATACGCTTTACACTTAATTATTCTGAATCTCTTTTACCGTCTTATTACCCATTTACCCAGTCTGGAGAGAATTTTTAGAAATACTTTAAAGTCCAATTGGGTATGCCTTTTTTATTCTCCTAAACTATCCACCAGGTTTTTTGCTGTTCATCTTTGTTCTAAATCCTTCAGGTACAAATTACATAATACAAGTAGTCCTCGACTTAACAATAGTGAGTGCTTGAAGATACAACGGCACTGAAAAAAGTGACTTATGACTGTTTTTCACACTTAATAACCATTGCAGCATCCCCATGATCATGTGATCAAAATTCAGATGTTTGGGAACTGACTCATTTATGACAGTTGTAGTGTCCTGGGGTCATGTGATACCCTTTTGTGACCTGAGAAGCAAAGTCAATGGGGAAGTCAGATTCACTTCACAACCGTGTTAATAACTTAACTGTGGGAACAAAGGTCATAAAATGGGGCAAAATTCACTGTCTCGCTTAGCAACAGAAATTTTGGGCTCAATTGTGGTCGTAAGTCGAGAGCTACCTGTAAGTAGTCTTCTGGTGAGAGCCGGTTGGGAGTGGTGGTTAAAACACCGGCCAGAAACTCAGACCCTGAGTTCTAGTCCTGTCTTAGACACAAATTCAGCTGGATGGCTTTGGGCCAGTCATTCTTTCTTAGCCCTAAAAAGCACACAATGGTAAGCTACTTCCCAAATCTTGCCAAGAAAACGGATTTTTCCAGGCAGTCACTGGGAATCAAGACTAAGCTGACTTGAGGGCACCAAAAAAAAAAAGTCTGACAGGGTAGATAAAAATTTTATATGTAAAAAAGGAGAGACACTCCATAAAAACATAACATTTTATATTCCAAAGTAGCAAATCCTAAATTCATGTAACATATTATAGTCATGATATTTGCTATAGTGTACAATACTATTAATAGTTAAATGCAATATAGATTTCTAAATAGTCCCACAAATGAAAGTCTCTGCAGTAGAACAGTTGTTCAAATATAGAAGGAATTATGCAACCAATTAATTTCTTAAATATGTGAAAATCTCCTACCCAAAAGAGAGCTGCTACTATACATGAAGACACCTTGAGGAATAAATTGAATTGAAGATAACAATTACAATTATTACCTGACCCTCCTTTTTAAATAATTGCTTCCATTCTGCCACTATGAAAAAGTTACGTTCAATGAGATCTAGAACATTCTTCAATATAGCTTTCCAAAGCTGTAATTCTATGCACATTTAGCTTACAGTAAGGATAATGAATAATATAATGGGACTTTGAACAAGCAAGCATAAACTAAGCTGCAAGAAAGGTTTATTCATATAAGACGTCCATGCATTTCTTTACGCTTGGAGACTGAAGGTATCTACAGGATGTCTATGCAATAATTTTCCACACAATGTTTCCATTGCAGCAAGTCACTCACACCCAGCAAGCTAAATCAAAATAGGGCAGCCAATTAGGTTGCAAGAACTCAAGAGAGGTGGGGAGGACAGAGAAGCAGTGAAGATGACCTCAGATCAAGGCCCTCATTAGCACTTCCAACCCTAATACATTTGCTTTTAAGTTGGACGTTTAAATGGAACTTATTTTAGTCTCAGTTATGTGGGACTGCAGCCTGAGTGTCTGCCAAGTAAGGCTTGCAAGTGCTGAAATCACCGTTCCCCTTTATCCTGTGTGGGGAAGAGTCTGCTCTTCAGAGAAACAGTCCCAAGTAGGCTATTCTTGAGAGCGCCAGAGCTCAGCTGGTCTGCATCTTCTGTCACAGTGACAAAAGGCCCCCTTGGGCTTGAGAAGAATTGCAAGCTAGGAAGCCCTTGAATCCCTAGAAGCTTTTCCGTTGCTATACAAATGCCCTCTCTCCATTTGTGGATCAATATCCTGTGTGCCAGCCAGCATCCTCCTGTCCAGCCTTTACAGTAAATTCATCCATCATTTTGCTCTTTTCCTAATGAATATTTTCTCCTTTTAAAAGCTGTTGCTAAAATCTCCAAACAGCAATATTTCTCCTTCAGGATGTCACTCTGCTTGTGGTGAGTTTTAATAATAGGATTTGTTTCTGCCTTTGCTCAAAAGAAATCTCCCTTTCTGAAACCCACCCTGCACAACCTTTATTGCAATTGTTGGAGATATAATAACACCAACGCATTTCTGATACATTTCTCCTATGCTGTTTGGTATAGTTATGAAACTAAAATGTGAAGTAGCAACATTACTTTATGAAGGCTTTCTTCTGGCTTCCTTGAGAAAGGGACCATTCTGGAGCTTCACCATCTTGTCTAATTAAAAATGATAGTTTTATATTTTGTGTTATTCTGTTAAATTAGAATTAGAATTCTATTCTCTTAACCGAATCTGTTAAAAGATACTGGAATTTGGTGCAAACGTTCATTTCATTTACCTGCAGTGCTGACTGCAGTAAAGCTGCAGACAGTACTACGAGTCACATCCCTTGAGAGAGCGGTCTGCTATTTTTGTGGCAACAGGGATTGGTTTTGGAAGAAAAATTGTCTTCCAGGGACCAGGTTGGTGTTGATTTTGCACGCAGCCTAGATCCCACACGTGCAGATGAAGCCTCACTGGCTTGTGCAGCTCGATTCCTAACAGGCCATGGACCAGTACCGATACTGGGTACAGACCTGGTGCTTGGGGATCCCAGCCTTAAGAGATACTTTCCAAGTGTTAGTCAAACATTAGGAAATAACCAATGATTAAAAGCCAGATTAATAAACAAACCTACATTAGCATCTGTAAGCTGGTATAAACCTTCCTTTACTGATGGTGAACTGAAAATTCAGAAAGATAAAAACATTGGAGTTTGTTAATTTGGGAAGAAAAATATCATTCAGAAATTTGGTAGTTTATGAAATGATGATAAGTAAATAAAGTACGTGAGTATAAGTCATTACTCGCCCCCCCTTAATATTAAAATTAATGGTCGGTTAGTGAAATTTAGAGCTCATTTTGGACTATAGAAAATAATTTTTCAGACAGAACATAGCAAATTTCTAAGATTTCTTCCTAAAAAAGGTGCAATGAACAGATTTAAAAGGGATTAAGTAAAAGAATGAAATATATTGAGCAGTATTTTATTGAACAGTAACAGCATCTGTTACCAAGAATGAACTGTCATTTTATGCACTGTTCATAAAGTTCACTGAAGCCTCTAAACAACCACTTTTGGGAAGAAACAATTGGAGCAATTACATCTCTAGTATTATGTAGCACCACCCTTCTGTTTTGATAGGATAGGATAGGATAGGATAGGATAGGATAGGATAGGATAGGATAGGATAGGATAGGATAGGATAGGATAGGATAGGAGAAGAGAGGAGAGGAGAGGAGAGGAGAAAAGAGAAGACTTTATTTGG
Source organism: Vipera berus (assembly GCF_964194415.1). NCBI lineage: Eukaryota > Metazoa > Chordata > Lepidosauria > Squamata > Viperidae > Vipera > Vipera berus. The sequence goes on along the minus strand of NC_138204.1, from coordinate 53,569,285 downwards.
CCAGGTGTGATTAGATACACATGGAATTTGTCTCCAGTGCAGAAACTCTCAGTGTACATGCAAAGCAACAGAATAATAATCATAATAATGATACCAATAAGAGGGGGTAGTAGACAAGATGAGGAATAATAATAATAATAATAATAATAATAATAATAATAATAATAATAATAATAATAGTAATAATAGTAATAATAGTAATAATAATAGTGAATCAAAGTACAGAAAAATTGCTGCAGGCTGTGAAAACAGAGAGCATTATCAAAATAACAGAAACAAAGGCAGAATATAAGGAAAAACGGCTGGATAATAGATTGAATAGATGGAAAACCAAAGCTTTTCATGGACAACATTTGAAAAACATTGAAGGAAAATGTGATAACAACTTGACATGGGCATGGCTTAAGATGGGAACCATCAAGAAAGAAGGTAAAAGGTAAAGGTAAAGGTTCCCCCGCACATGCGTGCTAGTCATTTCCAACTCTAAGGGCCAGTGCTCATCTCCGTTTCAAAGCCGAAGAGCCAGCGCTTGTCCGAGGACGTCTCCGTGGTCATGTAGCTGGCAGGACTAGACGCCAAAGGTGCACGGAACACTATTACCTTCCCACCATAGTGGTCCTTATTTTTCTACTTGCATTTTTACGTGCTTTCGAACTGCTAGGTTGGCAGAAGCTGGGACGAGTAACAGGCGCTCACTCTGTTACGCGGCACTCGTGATTCGTCCTGCCAAACTGCCGACCTTATGATCGACAAGCTCAGCTTCCTAACCCACTGAGCCACCGTGTCCCTTTTAAGAAAGAAACGGAAGGCTTAATACTGGCTGCTCAAGAACAAGCACTACAAACTAATGCCATGAAAGCGAAGATACAAAAATCTACTGACAATCCAAATTGCCAACTTTGCAACAACAAAGTTGAAACTGTTTCACATTTAATATGTGAGTGCAGCAAAATCGTGCAAACTGATTACAAAGCTAGACATGACTGAGTTGCTAAACTAATCCACTGGGCATTGTGTAAAAAATACGGCTTGCCTGTGTCTGAAAAGTCGTGGGAACATAGGGTGGAAAAAGTTGTCGAGAATGAGAAGGTGAAGATCTTGTGGGACTTGCGAATACAGACAGATCGCCATTTGGAACACAACACGCCAGATATCACAGTTGTAGAGAACCAAAGCATACAGCTGATTGATATCGCTGTACCAGGAGATGCCAGAGTCGAAGAAAAAGAACTGGAAAAAATTACGAAATACCGTGACTTGGCCATCGAAACTGCGCGATTATGGATGAAACGCCTAACAGTGATACCCATTGTCATCGGGGCACTGGGAACTATGTCCCAAAACTGCAAAATACATCAAGAAATTGCAGCTTCCTGCAATAACTACAGCAAAGCTACAAAAAACTGCGCCACTCGGAACATCTTATATTTTAAGGAGATACCTGGTTGATACCTAGGATGCTGGCAGCAGCCCGTGTCAACCATTAGTGCCAGTCAATTTGTGTGTTCAGTTGACTGAGTTTCATGTTTTATGAATAAGTTTTATAATAATAATAATAATGTAACAACAACAATAATGTCATACAACATGGGTGAATATACTTAGAAATAAGACAATACTGTAAGGATTAGTTGTTTAGCAGAGTGATGGCAGGAAGGGGGAAAGCAGTCCCTATGTCTAGTTCTTTTGGCATGCAGTGCCCTATAGCGGCGTCCTGAGTGGAGAAGTTGAAACAGTTTATGTCAGGATCTGAGGTGTCTGTAGACACTTTCTGTTTTTATGTAATGCCCAGTAATCCCAGCAGGCTCCCCAGCACATTACAGGGTAGGTGAGAGAGAGTTCCTGATTAGACTCTTCTCATCTGCAATCTGAAAGAAATTCTCGTTACAGAAGACTTTGGAAACCTCAGTGCAGAATTCAAGTGCCAGTCTTTAACTGAAGCCTGCAAGTTGGCATATATTACCCACTGTGACTTTGACTATCTCAGCAGGTGGCAGTAATTTGCAAACCTACAGGATTCAGAAATCAAGCGGGGTTGGACCCTATTACTGCCTGAGTGTCAAAACACCAGGAGTGAGAGAGAGGGCTGTAGACTAAATAGGAAAACAACCTGGAAGATTATGGCAAATTCTTTTGTATTGCTCCCAAGAAAATGACATAGACAAGTTCATGTAATCACAGGAATCAAGCCTGACCTGAGGTGTCTTTCTTCTTTTTAACTTATTTCTTACAGATTTGCCCATTCGTTATAAGGTTAAATTCAAATCAATAGGTTTGATCTTTAAAGGCCAACTCAAATGGCCTTTTTAAAAAAATCAAACTGGGCTGAGTATTGTTGCTATTTGGATGATAGATCACACAGGAAATCCTAGGGCTATGAACTATATTGGAAAGTTTTGTAAAAAGCCTGGGGGTTGGAGGGAAGCAGTGCTCAACTACTTGCATAAAGGTAAAGGTAAAGGTTCCCCCGCACATGCGTGCTAGTCGTTTCTGACTCTAGGGGCCGGTGCTCATCTCCGTTTCAAAGCCGAAGAGCCAGCGCTTGTCCGAGAACGTCTCCATGGTCATGTGGCCGGCATGACTAGATGCCAAAGGCGCACAGAACGCTGTTACCTTCCCACCGGAGTGGTCCCTATTTTTCTACTTGCATTTTTACGTGCTTTCGAACTGCTAGGTTGGCAGAAGCTGGGACGAGTAACAGGCGCTCACTCTGTTACACGGCACTCGGGATTCGACCCGCCAAACTGCCGACCTTCTGATCGACAAGCTCAGCGTCCTAACCTACTGAGCCACCGCGTCCCTTACTACTTGCATATTGTGGCTAATAAACTACATGGATAGAAGGCATTGAGTTTAAGCAGGGGTCCAAGTTGTTTCACAATCAACTTCCCAACTTGCCACGTAAACTGATCCAGGAACTAGGATTGGTTTCTTGGACCTTTCTGATCTGCTGCTGCTAAATGGACAGCTTTTCTGGAACAGCATCCCTGGAAGTGTTTGCTACCTTCCTTGCTGCTTTTCTAATTATTTTAGAGAAAATTCTGGATGACATATTCAAAGAAGGCTTTAATACTGCTTTTGCCTGCTTCTCTATATATCATTATTTCATTTTGCTAGTTGTCATGACTCTACATTTCTTTAATAAATATTCCAGTTAGTTATGTTAAACATTCAGGACAGCTAGGGAGATTTCTAGCTGAACAATAGGCATACATTTCTGGATAATTTTAGGACAGTTAACTGATCATGAGGAAAAGTATAGCATTCAAATACTTTTTAAAAAATCCATCTTGTATCTGCCTTTGAAAAACAATAGATTTGCGTATCCGTTCTACATAAATACATCTTTCCTATCTTTTTATGTTAAGGAAGTGTCATAAATTACAACAAAAATTACATTCAGAATAAATTGTTTAGGGTTAATTAGAAAAAAATATGGTAAGAATGCAGTTCTAGTTCCTTGTTTCTGATGACTAGAGGATCTAGGTAGGATTTAGCTGTTTTCAGGGTAGAAATAAGAAGCTCCCTGCATTGGAGGGCCCTCTTGTGCCTAGGTGCTTGAAATACACAGAACAAGGAATGTTATGGGTAATCAATACACTGAAGTGAGTTTGGCTGTCCTCTTCCCCCTCCTGCCTATGGTGACTGAATGTGACTCAGCTAAGATACTGAATCTTTTGCTTGTCTTCCCCAACCCAGTACTCTCCAGATACAGTGTGGATACACTCCCAATATTTTAAATGCCATATGAGGATAAAGCATACAGTCTGCCAAAATGAAAAATTTGAGAAACATATTCTCAGTATTTTTTGTGCATATCTTTGCAAGGTTCGCTTTATACTATACCTTAGCAAGAAGGTTCTAGTAACCTAAAATTTAGTGGAAATAAAAGCCCCACTGTACAAACTCTGTATTGTGCTTCGAGTTACTATTAATGTAGATTACATGGTCGTATTATATCTGAAACGTTCTGAAACTGCTATGTGTATTTCTAAGTTTTCCTTTTACTAAAGATGGCACTTCAAAATTCTATCAAGTTATTTTTCATCACCAAAGATGTTAGTATGCAATTATGAAAAGCAAAAACCGAAATGCATTGGGCAATTCTTACTGGATCAAGTTGGTTTAAAAGATGAGAGTTGCTATTGTCGAGAACTTGGAATGACAGTGGAATTTCCCCCCCCCCCATTAATTTGGTAGGCTGTACAGTATGCCGTTACAGCGTGCATAGAGATCTTCATTTCATAATGATTAGCTAATTCAGTTAGCTGACCAGTTGTCTTTTGAGTGAGGAATATAGTTTATCAAACTGAATGTGGACATTTGATTAGGGAGGCCAAACTTAAGATCCAGTTCAATTATGAATGCAACTGTGGACTGTGACGTCAATACAATCTTAATCTTGGCTCTTAAATGGGAATAGAGCTGACTTAATACAGTAAGTATCAGAACACCTCTCTCATCACAGTGCCAGCAGTGGCTCTTGTGTCCTCAGTTGATCCAACAGTTGTTTCCCTTGACTTCACCAAATCAGAATCAGTCTGGGTGGGGAAGTTTTGCAGACTTCCATGAAAACACCAGGAAGTAGACAATGCATCGTATGGCAGTGAGTCTGACAATATGCACGACACGCCTTGTTACAAATAATGGAAAGTGGCATCTTCAGCAATATCTATGTATGTTTCAATTTTAAATAAATAAAGAGCATGTTGTTTTTAGCATTTTTTTAAAATGCAAAATAGGACTTTTCTTCACTTACAGTACCTGAATAAAGTTATTGAGGCTATTAAACTCCAACTTTCCACATCCTTTTCCACACTGTTTTCAACAAGGTAAAAAGGGATTTATGCCTATGTTTTAAAAAAATCAATACGATTTTTTGCTTTCCAATATTTTATGTTATTTTATTTTGTTGAGGTATCTTGCAGAATGAAAGGTCAAAGCCCCCAACACTCACGAAATTCCATGGATGATCTTGGCCTTCTCTTTTTATTTCCTCACAAAACTTTGTTTTAAGGTCAGAATGGAAAAGCCTTCCAAGTATATGTCAATACAGTTTTTTTTTCAATGCCTTTTGAATATATGCTTTGGATAGATTAATACAGTGAGTAGTGGTAAAGAGAGCAAAAAAGGCTTCATTATAAACTAGAGACAAGAGGGCAGACTGCAATCAACTGCTAGCCAGTGGTTTTGTTATTATTATGGTTTCCATAAGGTCAGCCAGATATTTAGACTGGATTTGTTATTTTTATCCAATTTTTATGTTGGAATAAATAATCCTATCTTTCAGATAAAAAAACATAGCCATGTTTTAAGTTACTCAAATGTTGTGGACATGGTGAAATATGTTTAACTTGAAGAGAAGAATACAACAAGAATTTGATAACACTCTTCTAATATTTCAGAGATTATCACTTAGAAGGCAGCAAATATTTGACTCGGTTGCCATTAGAAAGGTATATTTTTAGTTGCATATTAGAAACAAATTGTATTAAACTAGGTAAAAATGAAACAAATGACTTAGAGATTGATGGTTAGAAATTGGGCAACCTAAATAGATGCTCTTGTTCTGAATATTTTGGCATTGTACGAAAATTTCAACTAGATGCTTTACAAGTATTTGACTATTTATGGAGGATAGATGTATTCTGCATAGAATATTTACTATTCAGTTAGTCATCTCAACCAATCACCCTAAATGCACACAATGAGTTCAGATCACATTGGGAATCTTTTTCATCCTTTCCACTTTGTAACCACAACATAACAGAGAAAATATATAACATAGGCAATAATTTGGCTACAAAATCGCTTGCAAATTTTTGACAAAACAATTTTTTGTTGTTTGCCCATCATATATTATAAGTTTAAAAGTCAGAAGAAACCACATACTGACAAGCATGTGTATGTGAACATTTGTAAAGCTTGGCATATGCTACACCAAATAAAAAGGTCCCCAAACAACGTTCATGTCAATTAATCTCAAGAAAATAGCCAGTTTAGTAACATACAGTAGTCTTTAAGGCAATTATACTTAGGAACTAGATTGGAGATAGATCAAAGCAAAACTGTAAGCATACATAAAGGCTATAGTCCTTCAAAGTGAACTCTCAAAATATTTTATAAGAACAATACTAACAATCACTAGGAGAGTAAAAATAATCAATTTCCTGTCATTAGAAGAGTAAAATGCCTGAGAAAGTAGGCAGAATTGATTCCCGGAATTCAATAATGAGCTATTGGTTGCTCCACTTTCAATAGAAATGTTTATTTTTCCAGGACAGAGAAGATAGACATCATGAGCATCTTAGTTACATATCATTAATCACCATTTGCTAGACTGAATTTGTAGAAATGCTATGCTTCAACTTTCAAAAATCCAAAGGCAGCAAAAGCAGTGGCCCTTCATTTTTCCTAGCATGTGTCATGCCCAAGATACAGCCTAAAAACAGGGAGTCAGTCATCTAGGATGACTTTGGATTCAATGTAATGGGTGTATCTGCACCTGCTGCCTGGTCAGCTGCCTGGTCAGCTCTCTTCTGTGTTGGGTATAGAAGAAATGCCAAGTGTAACACAATTGTATTTATTTCAAATACAGAAGAAACCATATTTTAAGTCAGAAAGTGGCTTGCAGAATTTGCATGACCAATGGCATGCCATTATCATATACTTTTTAAGAATATTCACTGCCAAATGGGCAGCATGCACCATACTTGTTCCTGCCTACAGCATCAATTTACAAAGTATTGTTCCATATTTGCACAAATGTCAGATCAACTGGTATAAAATGGTAACATTGATTTTTATTAATTGAGGACCTTGGACAAATCTTTGCAAAGGTAGCAAGTAATCTGTAAGATTCAGAAGAAAGAATCAAAGATATAAACAAGATGAAAGACAAACATATCTAACTACATTTGTAGGTTCAGTGTTTCAGAAAAAAAAATATAGAACTCCTTGAAATGAGTGATTATGTAAACACACTATTAGCTAGAAGCTGTTAGTCTAAATATGGACTAATTTGTTGATAGAAGCACATATAATGATTGACCACCAGAGAAACTCATTCTAAAAGGATAGTCAATCAGTTTTCTTGTTTATAGTAACCCTTTTCTTCTTTAAAAAAAAGACACTGCAGGGCCAGTAGGAAACTACATATTGTAGTTTCAATGCCAAAATGCCGCAGGATTTCCTAAAAAACTATTATTGTGGTGAAGAAATATCAGTAATAAAAATTCAGGAAGAAAATGAACTTTACAAAAAATACAAAGGATGCCTGCTTAATATGAAGGTCCCACACCTAACAAAGCACCAATATTAGTAATGTTAAGATTTCTTCTCCCTTTGCTGATAAAAGAAGATGTGGAAATAAGGGAAAGTCCAAGACCAAACAAAATCTGATATAATAGATTTAATTCAACAGAGAAAATACTCATCCTTCCATACTCTGGCATCCCCCACCTTCCTAAAAGTTATTCCGTCCCCCCCATTTAAGTTTAAGTCTATGGAAAAAGAGTTTTAAGGATTGGGCGGTGGAAATAGATTGAGAATAGCTGATATTCTCAAGAGCAAGTTGTTTCTAATCAAAAAGATGGAGGAAAGGAAAAGGTTGATTTATTATACTACTCTTAATTTCTGACAATCGTCCTCTACCTAACAGAGATGCTAAACGCTTCCTTAAGAATTTCTCATACCAACTTGGATGATTAGGGTGGTTCATGTCACCATCAAATGTCCCAAAGATGCTTTCTCAAGAGGCAACTGGACTTCCTTGTTTTTCTTTGAAGATGAAGATGAAGCTTCTTGGATGAGAAGCAAAATGTCTTCAAAGAAAAACAAGAAAGTCCAGTTGCCTCTTGAAAAACCACCTTTGGGACAGCCATGACCTGGATGACTGAAAATCTCCATAGACATAAGCCAGTAGTATGATGTTGCTAATTGCAGCCAAATGGGAGTTATAAATTTGAGATACGAATCAGTATACATTAGTCGACTGATAGTCAATTCCAAAAATGAAGCATTAACAACTTCCATTACAGAGGATTTAAAGTTATGCTAAGTTATGAGACACAAAGATTCTGAACAATACCAGAATAGTTATAAAAAAAATCCATCTGTATGTTTCTCAGCCAAGCTTGGGCTGTCTTAAGTTCAGGTGAATGGAATTGGTTTGCATTCTCAAAAAAGTTCAGATGGTGAAATGTTTTAAAATAAAGCAAAATTTCAAGCAGATTTTGAAACAGATGTCAAATTCTAGGGCACAACTCTAGAAAGCTACTTCTGGATGGTCAATATTTGTGTGCAATCTAGGGAATAGCAAAACCATCTCACATTGGCAAAGGATTATCCTTTGTGGCTCAAAATGAACAATGAGGACTTTCTCTTATTTCAATTTGTTTAAAAAAAACACCTTTCCCATATTTGCCATGCAAGTCTGAACGAAACACCTGTGTGCAAACAGTATCTTAAGTTGTAATCAATTATATTTAATGAAAGCAAAAATATGTTTAGAATATGTATACTCTATAATACAAAATGAGAAATGTTACACACTTCTTCCTGCCTTCAAATGTAAAAGGTAAAAAAAAAAGTTTTTTTATTTTATTTTGCTGCTCAGCTAAGTGGCAGGTTACTGTTTCTACATATACCATATTATAGCTACAAAGTAGACATATTTTCTCCTTAAGGCACTTAGGTATCCCAAGTTGTGTGGTTCTAATTATTTGGTTTTCTCTATGTTCTTACTCAACTCTACTGGCTTCATTTTTTTTAAAAAAATGGTAAAAGTCATCAGTAAAGACATATTGCCATACACCCTAAGATAGGTGTCTGATGTGAAAATGCACAGTAGCGTATGCTTATAAAAATCCAAATAAAGAAGAGTTTTGTTGTAACTAGGATCAGTCTGTGTATCTATGACCGAACCAATGATTGCAGCTGGAGAAAGGCCTCCCATTTCAGTCACAAAGGGAAGCCAATATGACTGCTGAACAGTAGCAAAAATGGCAGAGAAGACATATTTTCTGCACGGAGGTACAATGGGATGCATATTCTTGATCTTGGAAGGGTGGGGGAAGAAGGCTTCAATGGGGTGGGGTTCCCTTACTGCTTATCAACAGCCCCTTGTTCAGCAGAACTTTCCTTGTTGGTGGTCTGTGCATGCCACGGGGTTTCTTTAAAAACAAACCAGCAATTTCCAGCCCAGAGTATAAAGTTGACAAAACCAAACAGCTGAGAAAGAAAAGGAGAAGTGCATAGTTAATACAAAGCGGCTACTGATGAACACTGAGCACTTATATAAAGTCAGTTCAGTACTTTTTAATGCCCTCTTGCTCCGTTTTTCACAATGATTAAGGAACAGAAAAACAACAGTCTTCTGCTGGTTTACACAGGTTCACGTGTAGTAGCATTACTTTCTCGTACTTATGTTTGTGAGATCCAAAGTCACAGAGGAACATAATATTGAAATTGGCATACCCATTGTGAAATTATACTACCGTGACTGGATATTATGTATTTGTTTGCTCTCTGTCCACTGAACAATCAAGTCAGTAGTACTGTAACCTAAGTAGAAGATAATGCTCAAGAAAGAGGAGCTGCTAATACTCCTCAATTTCAATAATAATGATTGTATTCAGTAGAACATAAACCCCACCCAGTTTGGGGCCAGAGTATGCTTCCATGTGAACCTTACAATAAGCAGGGAAACAGACCTCTCTCTTTTTCTCCCGCCTTGGAGGATAGTTGTTGTTGTTAGTTGCGAAGTCGTGTCCGACCCATCGCGACCCTATGGACAATGTTCCTCCAGGCCTTCCTGTCCTCTACCATCTTCTGGAGTCCATCTAAGCTCACGCCTACTGTTTCAGTGACTCCATCCAACCACCTCATTCTCTGTCGTCCCCTTCTTCTATTGCCCTCAATCTTTCCCAGCATTAGGCTCTTCTCCAGTGAGTCCTTCCTTCTCATTAGGTGGCCAAAGTATTTGAGTTTTAGCTTCAGGATCTGGCCTTCTAAAGAGCAGTCAGGGTTGATCTCCTCTAGGACTGACCGGTTTGATCGCCTTGCAGTCCAAGGGACTCGCAGGAGTCTTCTCCAGCACCATAGCTCAAAGGCTTCAATTCTTTGGCGCTCAGCCTTTCTTATGGTCCAGCTTTCACTGCCATACATTGCAACTGGGAAGACCATAGCCTTGACTATACGCACTTTTGTTGACAGGGTGATGTCTCTGCTTTTTAGTGTGCTGTCTAGATTTGCCATGGCTTTCCTCCCCAGGAGCAAGCGTCTTTTAATTTCTTGGCTACAGTCCCCATCTGCAGTGATCTTGGAGCCCAGGAAAACAAAATCTGTCACTACCTCCATTTCTTCCCCATCTATTTGCCAGGAATTGAGAGGGCCAGAGGCCATGATCTTGGTTTTCTTAATGTTAAGTTTCAACCCAAGTTTTGCACTCTCCTTCTTCACCCGCAACAAGAGGCTCTTTAGTTCTTCTTCACTTTCTGCCATTAGAGTGGTATCATCTGCGTATCTTAGGTTGTTGATATTTCTTCCAGCAATCTTAATTCCAACTTTTGATTCATCTAGCCCTGCCTTTCTCATGATGTGCTCTGCATATAAGTTAAATAGGCAGGGTGACAGTATACAGCCTTGCCGGACTCCTTTCCCAATTTTGAACCAATCAGTGGTTCCGTGTCCAGTTCTCACTGTTGCTTCTTGACCCGCATATAGGTTTCTCAAGAGACAAATAAGATGGTCTGGTACTCCCATCTCTTTAAGAACTTGCCACAGTTTGTTATGATCCACACAATCAAAGGCTTTAGCATAGTCAATGAAGCAGAAGTAGATGTTTTTCTGGAACTCCCTAGCTTTCTCCATGATCCAGCGTATGTTAGCAATTTGATCTCTAGTTCCTCTGCCTCTTCGAAATCCTGCCTGTACTTCTGGTAGTTCTCGATCCACATACTGCTGAAGTCTAGCTTGTAGGATTTTAAGCATGACTTTACTAGCATGAGAAATGAGTGCAATGGTGCGATAGTTTGAACATTCTTTGGCACTGCCTTTCTTTGGAATTGGAATGTAAACTGATCTTTTCCAATCCTGTGGCCACTGTTGAGTTTTCCAAATTTGCTGGCAAATTGAGTGTAGCACTTTTACTGCACTGTCTTTTAAGATTTTGAATAGCTCAGCTGGAATACTGTCACCTCCACTAGCTTTGTTGTTGCTCAGCTTTTCTAAGGCCCACTTCACTTCACATTCTAGGATGTCTGGCTCGAGGTCAGTGACCACCTCATTGTGATTATCTGGGACATTAAGCTCATTCTTGTATAGTTCTTCTGTGTAATTTTGCCACCTCTTCTTAATCTCTTCTGCCTCTGTTAGGTCCCTACCATTTTGGTCCTTTATCATGCCCATTTTTGCATGGAATGTTCCCTTCATCTCTCCAATTTTCTTGAAAAGATCTCTGGTCCTCCCTATTCTATTGTTTTCTTCTATTTCTTTGCACTGTTCATTTAAGAAGGCATTCTTATCTCTTCTAGCTATTCTCTGGAATTCTGCATTCAATTGGGCATATCTATGTTTTTCTCCCTTGCCTTTCGCTTTCCTCCTTTCCTCAGCTATTTGCAAAGCTTCCTCAGACAGCCATTTTGCTTTCTTGCATTTCTTTTTCTTTGGGATGGTTTTGGTTGCTACCTGTTGTACAATGTCGCGAACCTCTGTCCATAGTTCTTCAGGCACTCTGTCTATCAGATCTAATTCCTTAAATCTATTTGTCACCTCTACTGTATATTCAACAGGGATATGATTTAATTCGTACCTGAGTGGCCTAGTGCTTTTCCCTACTTTCTTCAGTTTAAGCCTAAACTTTGCAAGGAGAAGCTCATGGTCTGAGCCACAGTCAGCTCCTGGTCTTGTTTTTACCGACTGTATAGAGCTTCTCCATCTTTGGCTGCAGAGCATATAGTCAATCTGATTTCTGTGTTGACCATCTGGTGATGTCCATGTGTAGAGCCGTCTCTTGGGTTGTTGGAAAAGAGTGTTTGCTATGACCATCGTATTCTCTTGACAAAATTCTATCAGCCTGTGCCCTGCTTCATTTTGTACTCCAAGGCCAAACTTGCCTGTTATTCCAGTTATCTTTTGGCTTCCTACTTTAGCATTCCAATCCCCCATGATGATAAGGACATCATTTTTTGGTGTTACTTCTATAAGGTGCTGTAGGGCTTCATAGAACCGGTCAATTTCATCCTCTTCAGCACTGGTGGTTGGGGCATAGACTTGGACTACTGTGATATTGAATGGTTTCCCTTGGATTCGAACTGAGATCATTCTGTCATTTTGAGGATTGTATCCCAGTATTGATTTTCCTACTCTTTTATTAACTATGAAGGCTACTCCATTTCTTCTGAGGGATTCTTGCCCGCAGTAGTATACCTGATGGTCATCTGAATTAAATTCACCCATTCCTGTCCATTTTAGTTCGCTGATACCTAAGATGTCGATGTTCAGTCTTGTCATCTCTTGTTTGACCACGTCCAGCTTTCCTTGATTCATGGATCTTACATTCCAGGTTCCTATGGAGAAAAAATCTTTACAGCATCGGACTTTCCTTTCACCACCAGACACATCCACAGCTGAGCGTCCTTTCGGCTTTGGCCCAGTCGCTTCATTCTTTCTGGCGCTACTAGTACTAGCCCTCTGCTCTTCCCCAGTAGCATATTGGACGCCTTCCGACCTGAGGGGCTCATCTTCCAGCGTCATATCGTTTTGCCTTTTGGTACTGTCCATAGGGTTTTCATGGCAAAGATACTGGAGTGGGTTGCCATTTCCTTCTCCAGTGGATCACGTTTTGTCAGAACTCTCAGCTATGACCTGTCCGTCTTGGGTGGCCCTGCACGGCATAGCTCATAGCTTCATTGAATTACGCAAGCCCCTTCGCCACGACAAGGCAGTAATCCATGAAGGGGTGGAGGATAGTAGTTAATCTTAAATCCTTCCCAAGGAATACGGTATACATATTCGGAAGGATGTTAAAAACATACCTCTTCCAAGTAACATTTTTACTGTTGTTTTCATTAGGCATGTTTGTATTGATGGCTAAGGTTCTACAAGCAATTTCGATTGCCTGAGTTTTATTTTAAACACGCTACTGTTTTTCAGTATTTCCTTTTAAAAGTTAAAAGACCATGTTTTAAACTCTAGTATTTTAGATATACGTTCTCACATTTGTATGCTTATGCTGTTCTTTATTCTTCTTTAATCACTGTGATTTGCCTTTCTCTTTATTAGCAGCTGCTTGTTGAGCAAACTGAAAGGGAAGTTTCTGTTTATAAACAGAACAGTGTTGCTCACCCTCTTTCATGATGTAATTTCAGAGTTACTGCAGAATAGGTCTTAACACACTACCCCTGTAGATGGTCAGATTGCTTTTGATTTAGTGAAAGAAATGGAATGGCACCATATTTGACCATAGTGCAGCTAAAGTCCCCATCCTCTCCCAGCCAATCACTACAACATTACTTCCAGGCAACTCTTACCACAGAGATGTTGGCCAAACCCATAGAAGGAGTGGCCCCAGCATTGCACACTGCGTTTTTGAACTGACACACTGACATGGCTGCAATAAGGCTGGAAGGCCGTGTTGCTCCTTTCACGTCTGATAGACCTTTGCCCCAAGCTGAAAATGCCACTAGCCAAAAGAAGGTAAATGAGACAGACACACAGAAGTCCTGAATGAAGGGGAAAAAGAAAGAAAGAGTGAGTCACAGTTAGTATACTTCATGACAGTAGCTCCATTCTGCTACATCCTTTCATCCAAAATATTCATGCCCAAATGAGGAGCAGACCATTTATTTTAATCCAGGCAGCTTTTTATGTCACATTATTTGTAGGCTAACAATGTCCACTCCTCTCCATAGTAGGCAAGGTACACATGCTGCACCTAGTCATTATGTGCTGCCACCATGTGGCTGTTCTTGGGAAATTGTAATATGCTAATTGGGTCTGCCAGTACCTTCCCCCTTTGTGATGTATTTCCTATCCTGTTCATGATGCTGTACTAGGATCCACCCCTTCTGGGTTGGACTTCCTCCTTCTCCTTGCTCCCTTGTGTTCCATCCTCCATCCTCCTGTTACTGTCTTTCGACCTTAAAGCACCGACCAGATTTCACCTGACCGCACCTTCTCTGCTGTAACCACCTTCTACATGCAAAATAAAGGTAGTTCAGATGAACCAGGTGCTTTATGAGTTCACTGTCTGGAAAGGGCCGTTAAATGTGACTAAATTCGCTTAAACAGACCAATAAGTGTCTTAACAAGGAATTAAATCCACAATACAACTGCCTGTAACAGAACAGTCGAAAGACAGTAACAGGATTACTGTCCGCATGGCTTGTGTTCAGATGTTACAATGGAGGATGGAACACAAGGGAGCAAGGAGAAGGAGGAAGTCCAACCCAGAAGGGGTGGATCCTAGTACAGCATCATGAACAGGATAGGAAATACATCACAAAGGGGGAAGGTACTGGCAGACCCAATTAGCATATTATAATTTCCCAAGAACAGCCACATGGTGGCAGCACACATTATATAGTTTGTTTACTGCTGCCTCAGCCGTTATTGGTTTATAAGCCAACTGTGGCTTATTCAACAAATCATGAATAAGCAAATCCAGGCTAAGTACCTCACATGAATCAGGTGATAATACTGTTGCATAGGTTGATTCTTCTTGTGCTACTGCTCCAAGGTCAAGAAAAATACAAAACAGAGAGGGCAGGACTTCCCAACTGGATTCAGGTAGTCCTCACTTAGCAACCACAATTGGGACTGGAATCTCAGACATTGAGTGAAGCAGTTGTTAAGCAAGTCATCCCATGACCTGAAGACCTGGTTTTGTCTGGGGACCAAATGGGGGAGTTTGACACTGGAAGTGACTGCTAGATTGATGGCACCTCCCTCCCCCTTGCTCTCTGTTTTCCACCCATCCATCTTTTTGGTTATCATATTAATGTTTTATTCTTGTTGCGTTCTGTTGTCATTATTTATTTCATTGTTCTACTATTTTAGGTCTATTCCTTCTGCATTCCTTTCCTTTTCTCCCTTTTTATTATTGTAAGCTGCCTCGAGTAGCCCCATGGCGAGACAGGCGGCAAACGCTTTAACAAATAAATAAATAAAAGGACTGCTTCATTCAACAACTTT
Source organism: Vipera berus (assembly GCF_964194415.1). NCBI lineage: Eukaryota > Metazoa > Chordata > Lepidosauria > Squamata > Viperidae > Vipera > Vipera berus. Next base: position 53,554,090 of record NC_138204.1, on the reverse strand, counting down.
GGCACTCCCAGTTGTGGTAATTAAGCAATCTTGTGGTTATTAAGTGGACAAAGTCCTAGTTAAGGGGCATGGGTTACCTTGGGGTTGGGGAAGACCCTGGGAGATCCACTGTAGGCTCTGCACAAGTATGTCTTCACTCAGGAGCTGAAGATTCCCCCCTATTGAAATCCAAGCAGGATTTTCAGCCCCTGAGCAGAGAGATACTCATATGCAGACAGCACTGAGCCTCCTAGGCCCTTTCCTCACCTTCCTGAGGAATCCATGCCCCTTGCCTTATGGTGCTTCCTCTCCACTCAGGACTTGAAATCCTGCTTGGATTTTGGCTCCCTCTTGTCTTTGAGGGCTAGCTGAAAGAGCTCCCTGCTAAAGGATTTCAGCTCCATGCAAGCAGGCATGAAGGATTTCAGCTCCGTGCATGCAAGCTCTTTCAGCTAGCTCCCAGAGGAGAGAGGGAGTTCTTTTGGCAGGCGGCAGCATCTTGCAACCTTTCCTGCTTCTTCCCCATTGAAGATTGCAAATGGTGATCACATTATTGCATAGCACTTGGCAACTGGTTGTAAATGTGAACAGGTTGCCAAGCAATCAGACTGCAATTATATGATCCTCTGTGTGTGTGTGTGTGTGTGTGTGTGTGTGATGTTTTGCAATGAGGCCAATGTTAATTTGAACCCTGGTTAAACAAGGACTACTTGTAAAGATACAAGTGGAGCCTTGTACACTTTTTCTCAGATTTCATATTCAGAAATGATCAGGTTTTTAATGGAGTGTGGGAAGAATCCAGAGAAAGAAATATTTGGGGGAATATTAAAAAGGCAGAATATATTTCTCTAAAGGAATGACAGATAGGATCTTTTAAAAAGGCAGAAACTTCTCCCCCCCCCCCAGCCAGAAAACTCAGCAGAAACTAGCTTTTAGAAATGCAGATGTAAGGTTGGAGCCTGGAAGCTAGAAGCTGATGAGATTAGGAAGGCAAAGACCCCTAAAATCTATATACCCCACCCAAAGTCTAAAAGACATGACCTTTGGGGACATAATAGGATTAAGTACCCACCAATACCAAATGGGCACACTCAGACTCAGGTCAAAGTGCATAACACAGGAAATACAAAGCCTCAAACAGGAATAGGAAACAACCTCAAAAGCCCAAGAAGGTATAAAAAACCACCACTCCCAGCAACCTGTGGTCAGCTTTCCCAAGGCCACGCTTCTGTCTGGCTTTGCTCTTCAATAAACTCCAACCTTCTTTCTAAAGCAGTCTCCATTTTGTTTATTCCCAGCTTGGACTGGACCCTGATGAAGATTTTTCTTTCAACAGGAGTTTACTTTGTGTTTGTATAGAACTGGTTCTGTGATGCAGGACTTGAACTCTAAAGAGCTGAAAACCAAACTTGAGATCTTACCGCAAAAGGTAGCTTCTTATTCTCCTTATAGAGGGAGTGAAATCGTAGATATACTGCAAGAGCTGCCATAGTATATAGAAAACTAAAAACACCCAAAGTCACGAAGAATTCAGCTGGTGCAGAAAAGTCTCCCATGAGATGCAGCACTCTTTTAGCAGTTGATCCTTCAATACAATCTGGCATATCAAATGGGATTTTATACAACCTGGTCAAATTGAAAACAAAAGCAAGAGAAACAGCTTAAATGTAATTTGAGTACTTAGCACAGAAGAGTTAGGCTACAGGATATCTCTAACATCTAGAGATCTGAATGGAGGAAAATATATTTGCTTCATTCCCACCTTTATTAAAATGTGTTTTGCAGGTTTTAAACATTTTTCTTACGAGACAAAAATGAAAAGTCCCGAACCGCAAACTTTTTCAAAACAGCTGTCTGAAAGAAACTTCTGAACAATGGTTTGGCTCCAGATTTTATGAAACTGCCTGATGTCCTATTCAATTCTGTTTATTGTACACCCATCTAGGACTTTATGCTAAATCAAGCTTTCTTGCCAATAACCACACTAATAAAATCCTTTGGCAGATTCTCTCAAACCCCATCACCAATTTTAATAAATGAGAATTAAAAAGTAGCTAAGCCTTCTTTGAAAAAGATTATCAGAATTAATGAGTTAAAGAGATGTTACTTTAAAATTTTCAATTTATGTAAGGGGAAACCCTTTTGGAGTAAGCAATGTTATGTAAAGTGTAAAAAAAAGATTTTTAAAAAGTAAAAAAAAGGTATGAGTTAAGAAAAAAAATACAGCTAAATCTACTTTCTCAATGCATCTTTATAACTTTCTGTACTTGCAAACTCTCCTTGCTTCCAACACATCCATGTATCACATCATGGATTGCCTTATTGTATTTCCATATTATTTTTTGCATTACTCTTATTGAGCATGCATCTTGGAAAAATTATAAAGGAGAAGCATTTGTTTGAGATGTTTCTGTTGCAAACCATCATTTATGGGTTTGCTGTAATGGTAGTTTAACAATTGACAGTGCATGTGCAGAATTTCTTGCAATGAAAATACATCTATGAGAAAAGAGGTTTATATCCTTGGCAACCGTGCCTAACATAATTCTGAATTAAGAGACAAAAGGGCCTCAAAGGATGGGGAGGGAGGAATCTATTCCACCTAAAATGTTTTTCAACCCATATACAATTCATTAAGATACTGTATTTTGTTTTGGACTGTCACTGTCAGTACCACAACAGCCCTTCCAATTTGTTTCCCTTCTTGTCAAAGGCATTTTAAAATACTTCACAGACATGCCTCTATTTATAGCTATCAGATGTTGGCAGGGAGCGAAAGATGCACACAGATATAACCATGTTAGATCTTTCATGCACTGATTTCATTCCAACTTAGATCTTGTTTCTGTTTATCCAAAAGCCTTGTGAGGGCATCTGTAATGTACAAAGTTTTCATTGTGCTGATTTGTGCTCCAGGAAAATATAATCTTTTATCTGATCTGGCATACCAAAAAGAAGTCAAGGGTATTATCCACACTCCAGTGCTGCCTCTTGTTTTTGGCAAGGGCACGGATCACCAAGGCCACCAAGTCTGATCACTAAGCTTTATATAAAGAACTGCTGATATTTTTTTACTGGTTTATATACCCCTCAATAAATGACAGCTGTATTGGGTCAGCTGTTGCTTTTAAGTTTGTAACAAAAAAAAATTATTCCTTTTCCTCTTGAAGCAAATCAGAGTTCTCAAAATGCTTTTATTGTATTTCTGGCTGCACAGCACTTTCCTACACAGCTGGTAACCTGCTGTAACAAAGCTCACCTGGAAGTGAGAGGAAAGAAAAAATGGAAACAACAGTTCAGAAGTGTTGTACCATAATTATTATTGTAATTTAATTCAGATGATACAACTCTTGCTACACACTCTGATTTGCCAGGGTTAATCCACAGAGTACCAACTGACATCTGCTAAACTCCTCAATGAAAATTGCCCTCGGGAAGTCTCAAAGTTTTAGACTATATATTATTTTTATCCAGCTCTCCCCCACACATCATATGTGAAATACAATTTAATATATTTGAACCACAGTGGGGGGGGGGGGGGCGGGGCGGAAAGGAATCAAACTACTCCCAAAACCACATGCTGAGATACAAGTGCAAGGCAGCTGGGACCTCCACCTGCCATTCTTGGAGATGATGCCGATCTGGAAACAAGGTACCCAGCTGGAAACAGAATTCTCACCTCATCTGGTTGTCTCTAACCAAGCTATTTCAGACATGGGCCCTTTTGAAATAGATGCATGGGTAGAGGCTGATGGTAATGCTTGTCTGAATATGTCTGTAATGAGGATAAACTCCTGTTGGAGATGCTGATATCTTGGAAGAAGGGAGGGTTTGTTTCTAGCTGTCAGAACTGAACAGATACATCCCCAAACAAAATAACAGATGGTATACTTCTAGAGATAAGGCCCCCGAAAATAATACATTTGAGTTAACCTCTTCACCTACAAAGTTTTCTGAAGATCACAGTATTTTCTCCCACTGCAGGTCAATGCATTTTCTAATTCACTGTTAGTGTTGTGTAACAAGAATTTTATCACATGGGAATGTCCCTTTTAAGCCTTGAATTTAAAACATTTCTCTCCAGAAGGTGGTAGCACATGTTTGAACCTGGAAGCTAAGCAAAATTAGGCCTAACGGATACTTGGATAAATACTACTACTATACTACTACTACTACTACTACTACTACTACTACTACTACTACTACTAATAATAATAATAATAATAATAATAATAATAATAATGATGTTAGAAGGGACCTTTGAGGTCTTCTAGTCCAACCCCCTGCTCAGGCAGGAAACCATATACCATTTCAGACGAACGGTTGTCCAGTCTCTTCTTAAAAACTTTCAGTTTGGGAGCATTCACAACTTCTGGAGGCAAGTTGTTCCACTGATTAATTGTTCTAACTGTCAGGAAATTTTCCCTTAGCTCTAGGTTGCTTTTCTCCTTGATTAGTTTCCATCCATTGCTTCTTGTTCTACCTTCAGGTGCTTTGGAGAATGGCTTGACTCCCTCTTGTTTTTGGCAACCATTGAGATATTGGAACACTGCTATCATTTCACCCCTAGTCCTCTTCATTAAACTAGACATACCCAATTCCAGCAGCCGTTCTTTATGTTTTAGCTTCCAGTCCCCTAATCATCTTTGTTGCTTTTCTCTGTATTTCTAGAGTCTCAATATCTTTTTATATCGTGGTGACCAAAACTGGATGCAGTATTCCAAGTGTGGCCTTACCAAGGCACTGTAAAGTGGTATTAAAAGTTCACGTGATTTTCATTCTATCCGTCTGTTAATACAGCCTAGCACTGTGTTGGATTTTTTTGGCAGCTGCAGCACACTGCTGGCTCATATCCACTAGGACTCCCAAGATCCCTCTCACAGTTACCACTATTGAGCAAGGTACCACCTACACTGTACCTGTGCATTTGGTTTTTCTTGCCTAAATGTAGAACCTTACTTTTTTTACTATTGAATTTCATTTTGTTAGATAGTGCCCAATGTTCAAGTCTGCCAAGATCCTTCTGTATCTTAAGCCTATCTTCTGGAGTGTTGGCTATTCCTGCCACCTTGGTGTCATCTGCAAATTTGATGAGTTCCCCATCTATCCCCTCATCCAAATCATTGATGAAGATGTTGAAGACCACTGCGCCCAGAATAGAGCCCTGGGGCATCCCACTACACACTTCCCTCCATGTAGATGCAAGTTCCATTCAGGACCACATGCTGAGTACGGCCGGTCAGCCAGCTACGAATCCATTTGGTGGTGATGCTGTCTAACCCACATTTTTCTATCTTATCAAGTAGTAGGTTGTGGTCTATTTTATCAAATGCCTTACTGAAGTCCAAATAAATTATATTCACAGCATTCGTCTGATCCACTAGTTTTGTCACCATAAAGGACTACCAGAGCTTCCCAGGGCTATAGGCTAGACTGGGAAATTAAAATAAAACATTTTATTTTAACAAACTAAAATAAAACAAATTAGAAAGTTACCAATTGCAAAATTCTTCTATTATTGTTGCTAAGAAAACTGCATGGTCATAGCCATGTAATAAATCAATCATTTTAATGCATGGTCATAGCCATGAAGTCACCAGAACAAGTTTGATTTGAAGATAGACTTAATCTTTACAGTCTACATGGTTGGGAATAGATTTATTATTTGAATAGGAAAGAAAGAAAGAAAGAAAGAAAGAAAGAAAGAAAGAAAGAAAGAAAGAAAGAAAGAAAGAAAGAAAGAAAGAAAGAAAGAAAGAAAGAAAAAAAGAAAAGAAAAGAAAGGGAGAGAGGTATGGCACAGCTTTCTCCCATGCATCCCATTGTGAAATCAAAGAACAAAAATAACTTCTTAACTATAACTTCTGTTCAACAGTCTACAGGGCTTACATAGCTTTATGCAGGCGAAGGAATCAGAAAGACTGACTCCTCCTTTGTCCAAATTATTGTTTTTAGGAAGAATTTGCCTTTGAATTTACAAAAAAAAATTCCAATATATGGAATGTAGCTTATTTATAGTACATAAGTCACTGAATCGCTTTTTCAATCATCAAAGATCCAATAGCCACTTGGTTGACCACTGTGTCTGAACGATGGGTCAGAAGTGGTTTCTGTTGTGACATGCATACACAAGTTCAGGGGTAGGCAACTTTGGCTCAGGAATTCTAGGAGTCATAAAAGAGCCAAGGTTGCCTACCGCTGCACTAGTTCCTAAGATGAATTATATTTTTCTGCACAAATAGTCTCCAAATCTCTGAACAATTGAAAAAAAAAGAAAAGGGATTCAGAGCTCTATAAAATCTGCTCTGTGCAATCAAGGCACAATTGGCCTTGGTTCCTGAGTAGTAATACTCTATGCTGCATGACAAGTCACTTTAAAAACACAAAAAGAATTCTCAGAAGTGATCTGAAAAATTGGAGGGATTTTAAAAAAACAAACTCAAAAGGAAAAAAAAAATTAGCATATCCAAGCTCAAATGCTCAAGTGAGTTTTCTGGATGTAACACCCTGCAGAGCAATTTCCAGTTATCCTGGTAGTAATGATACCACTCTTTCACGGCTGAATTCGATTTATTTTGAATCAGTAGTTAAAGAGATTTAAGGCAATTCCAGAGGAATAGTTTGAAAAATAGCCTGCAATGCTGAGCAATTATAGTTAAAGAATTACTTGTCACTGAAAAAGTTTTAAGGACATCTTCATAAAAAAAAACCCCAACCCTAAGAATTATAATTTAACCATTTCCCCTTTATCAGAGGCTATTACCAACAGTGTTTAATTTTACATTATATCTTCAGTCAGCTTTTCATTTACCTGAAAGGATATCCAAACTGCACAGTAATAGCAGTTGTCTCCTTAGGGGCCTTGGTGCATTTCACAGTAGCCCCTGTTTCTGCACTGAAAGAACCACAGGCTCCAAAGGCAAAAATGGCAAAGAGCTGAAGAAAAAGGGGAGAGGAGTTTAAGATTAAATCTGCTAACAATCAAAAGGGGGGAAAGAACCTCTCTAAACAAGACAACATATTTAGCTTTACCAACTCCTGTGAATAATCCCAAGACCGCAGAAATTGCAGACAACCACCAAGGTTTAAAATGGTCCAAAAGTGTTTTTAATAAACCACATCAATCAGTAATGCACATCAACCATTGAAGAAACAATTTGCAAGCAATACACAAATCTGATCATTTCTTTAAAAAGCTGCGTATTTTCTTGGGTATGTTAAAAAAAATCATGAAAGAAAGAAAAGAAATAGCTTGCTGGAAGCCAAAATACTCAATTTCTATCAGAGAATAAACATCAATTTTTTTTTAAAAAAAAAAAGCAAGATGCCTTGCTATTTTGCCGGATAGTAAACAATATTAGAATCCTTAGATATAACAAATAGCTTTAAAAAATGCATCTCTCACTGAAATAATTCCATCAGCTTCAATAGAAAGCTAAATGGTTGGCTAAAGTCTGACCCCAAATATGGGACAAACAACAATTATGCCACATATATAAAAAATATTTTGTTTCAATATCAATTGCCCGGAGCTACATAAAATCAATCCCCACCCAAAAAGTGAAATCCACATTATAAGAACGTGCTCGAAGCTGATAGACTTATTCATATTTAACAGATCATTCCATTCAGAGATATGCAGGACATCAGCAAAGTTCAGCAAAAGCTGTAGACAAAGTCAAGACTAATAGTATATAAAAGCAGATGCTAGCTTTGGAAGAGACCAAAATTAAATTTCAGTCTGCTCTTGCTGTGTATAGACTTCACTTATGATCCTATTAGCATTGCCTAGCTTATCTCCCTTTGCATAGGCAAGAGAAAATATGAAGTTTCAACTCAGGAAAATTGTCGGTTTTGATTTGAACCATACATAACGAAGCATCAATATCAAGAAAAGCTAAATTAAGAGGATTTTTCAAGCACCATGGTAGAGCAGATAAAAGTGAATGGGGGGAGGGGGGGAAATGCCAGTTGAACGAAAACTGTTTCATTTACACATTATTTATTTATTTATTTATTTTATTGGATTTATATACCGCCCTTTCCCGAAGGACTCAGGGCGGTTTACAGGGTACTTAAAACATTGATACAAAAATTAAAAAGAATTAAAAAGAATTAAATTTAATACCTGAAAAAATATAAAACCCCAATTAAAAACTCTCAGCCTGGGCTGGAGAGCTCGAAGAGCCAGGTCTTCAGGTCCCGGCGAAATGAACGAAGGTCGGGGGCTCAACTCTCTCACACATATAGTATGCACGTATACCAATATGGGTCATGCAAAGAACTGATAAGACATCCTCGGTAAGTTCAACTTCATAACAAGACAGCTATGGCAAAAGAGCCTAAATCAGACATTGGTCCCTGGTTTGGAAGACCCCTAGGATGAGACTAACATCCACCCAAAACAGAACTAACCAAAATTCAACTATTCAGTTATTATGATGAATGCTTCACAGTACTCCTATGGGTTTCCGTAAGCTCAGCAAGGAAAATTGATGAAAGCTAGCAGATGTGCTGCTTAAATACCATTATGACTGAAGAACTTCAGAATTAGTTGTGTCTGTATAAGTGCAGGGAAAAGGGAGTGATACAAGAAAAATGGTAAAAGAAAGGACTAAAAGAAAGGCTTTGTCAGGATGTTTAGCATTTAAATGGAACTAAAAGTAATAGCTGGAACAAAATTATAATATAAACAGCTCAGAAAAAAAGCTACTGTACTCTTACAGCAACCGAACTTTTATATCTGCCAGGCTCTCATTTGTTCCTGTCCTAATAAACCAGGTATAGATAGTCCTCGACTTACAGCCACAATTGAACTCAATATTTTTGTTGCTAAGTGAAGCAGTTGTTAAGTGAGTTTGGGTCGTGTCATGACTTTTCTTGTCACGGGTGTCAAGTGAATCACTGCGGTTGTTAAGTTGGTAACACAGTTAGTAAGCGAATCTGGCTTCCTCATTGACTTCGCTTGGCAGGAGGTTGCAAAAGGTGATCGCATGACCTCCCGGGACCCTGCAACCATCCTAAATACGAGTCATTTGCCGAGCGCCTGAATTTTGATCATGTGACCATAGGGATGCTGCAGTGGTGGCGAGCGTGGAAAACGGTCAGAAGTCACTTTTCCCAGTGCTGTTGTAACTCTGAATGGTCACTAAACAAATTGTTGTAAGTTGAGGACTACCTGTGTCTTGATTTAATAAAATGTATGCAGAAATGTTTACTGGCAGCCAATACCGACTTTGCTTTCATGAGCTCCAGTACTACACGAAATCTGTAATTACTATCTGCAATTCCAGATTTCACCTAACAGCTAACTAGAGTCCTCAACACTACTTGTGCACCAGGGGGAAAAATCAAGCTCCAGCTCTGAGCAGTAATGAGTTGCCCTAAAGCAGACATGTCAAACTCAAGGCCCGGGGGCCGGATCCGGCCCGCGAAGTGGTTTCATGTGGCCTGCAAAGCCATCCTGGAAACAGTGAGGAAACGGCCCCCACTGCCTTGGCCCTGGCCCAGAGACCCTCCTCCTGCCAGAGACCCTCAGATCTGTCCCACTCCTGCCCAGGCCCCCATAGGCACCCTTGATGCGAACGATGTAGAGATGGCCACGCCCACCCAGTAGGCCATGCGCACTCTAGCCACGCCCACCCAGTAGGCCACGCCCACCCAGGCCACACCCACTCGGCCCCCTGAGGGCAACCGCAATGCTGATGCGGCCCTCAATGAAATTGAGTTTGACACCCCTGCCCTAAAGCAACTGTTGAAGGGATGACTTCTATGAATTTAGAGTCAGCTTTATATTTTCTATAGACAAAAGAGACTAGACTGGAAAAGTACCACACAGATACCGGGCTTCTCAAGATGTGAAAGATATAATTGAGAGTAAGCTTCTGTATAGAAAAGGAAATGCTGTACTCAGAAAGTACAGGTAATCCTCGACTTACAACAGTTTGTTTAGTGAACGTGCAAAGTTACAACAGAACTGAAAAATGTGACTTATGACCGTTTTTCAGAGTTGCAACCTTTGTAGCATGTGATCAAAATTCAGATGCTTGGCAACTGGTTCATATTTAAGGCCTTTGGTATGTCCCAAGATCATGGATTCCCCTTTTACAACCTTCTGACAAGCAAAGTCAATGGAGACGCTCGCTTCATTGAACAACCGGGTTACTAACTTATCAACTGCAGTCATTCACTTAGTAACTGTGGCAAGAAAAGTCGTTAAATGGGGCAAAAGTCACTTAACAAATGTCTCACTTAACAATAGAAATGTTGGGCTCAATGGTGCTCATAAGTCGAGGAGTACCTGTACTATCTGTACCACTGCAGATAGTCTGTGCAGCCATATATTATGAAAAATATCTCAAGGCAAGAAAAGATGAAAAATCTGGGTTTATCTCTTCAGTAGTTTAATACTTCTCTCGTAGTTAAGGCATTATCATTGAATAAAATGAACAGATCTGGTAGGACCAAGGAATCCTTTCAAGATACAGTCACTATGTGGCCAGTTCCCTATGACTTTTACTAAGCAGATTTATCATTAGAACTTTCTTGCTTTTTGAAACATATGCTAATTTTAGCCTACGCTCTAAAATGGAAACTTCTTGAGATGATTGATGTAACTGTCCTATCACAAAGCTAAAAAGTGGAAAGAGATCTGATCGTGCTTAGTGAATCTAAAGATCTTGTCAGGCAGCAACACAGCATAATAAAAAAATATAAAGTGTCAATTGTAGACTGGGAAAGAACCCTTTGCACACATTTGAAACAATGAAAGAAGACACAACTACTGATATTGCATATCTAAGAAGAGTAATGTCTTCTTGTGCCAGTCGTCATTAGACATTAGAGCTACATTATTCTTACGATCCAATGCTTTAACCAGTCATTCAATGCACAAAATTGCCATGACCAGGATCTTCATATAGCAATGCAGATATTGCTGTCCTCAAGCCATGCATCATGCAAAGACAAGTCCTTGCGGTTACTAGGGGACCCACTTGCATTATCTTTAAAGTACTTAAGATGTGTTTTCACAGAAGTTTAAACTCATCCAAATCTGCTGCACACTTAAATAGAATGCTGTTAGGTCAAGTTTTTTTCTCCTCCTTACCACTCAGTTCCTCCCGGATTCTTTTCAGAGTCTGAACAAGTATTGAACATGCTTTGTGCAATTACACAAATTGGAATCATTAACCATATGTTTTTGACAAAATGTATTCTTCATGTTTAAGTAGTACCACTATTGTCTAAAGATAGAACAAATGGCAGTAGAGCATGACAGTGCTATATATGAATGTTTATAATATAAAACAGGATATTATTTTTTAAAAAGGAAGTGGGTTTTCCTTCTTTTTTTCTTTTCTTTTTTTTAAAAAAATAGAGAGTTGATTTGGGTCCTTTAACGCTTATTCAGTCCCCCCCCCTTTAAATTTTGCTTAAAAATGGGTAGAAATCTGAAAATGTTCCTAGTGATCAAATTGAAATGCTCCTCTCCCGTGGGAACAGACACACAAAACTACAGCCCTGGAGTGGAGTCTCCTAGCGCTGGGTCTGTGCTGTGGACTAAATAAATCCAGAGTTTCTAATCTCCTCTTGGGAACGCTGAGAAGAGAGAGAATTTGTGAGCTCAGGGACAAGTTAAGGCGTGGTATGTGCAGAATCAGAGCTCCAAAAAGGTTAAGCCCGCCTGAGTGAAATGTGAGCGCAGCTCGCCACTGTACCCATACATACCCCAGTCCACAAATCCAGACTCCTTGCACATAGAAGGTCTGCCGGAGAAGGCACTCTCTCCAGCAAAACCGGCTCCTGCACACAGCCCAGGTCCAATTTCCCAGCCTCGTGTGGCCCCTTCCCTTGATGAAACTTCACCAAGGCAACAGTTTTAGCGCATTATCATTCTTCCCTTCCAGGTTCAGGACGGGGAGGAGGAGGAGGGGGGGGGAAGGAGGCAAAAGCGGAAAAGTTGCACACGAAAGAGCAAACTTACCCACTCCAGCACCTTAATGAATCCCAGGGGCTCCTCCAGGCGGCCCCAACGTATCCCCCCAAACAGCTGGGCCTGGCAAGGAAAGCAAAAAAAGAGGAGAGGGGGAGAAACAAGGGCAGGGATTTCAGGTCAGCCAGGAGGGAAAGCAAAAAAAGGGGGAGGGAGACTTAGGAAAGGGCGTCAGAAAGTGAGGGACAGTCAGAAAGAAAAAAAAAAGAAAGAACAATGCGGGGAGAGGCGGGGAGAAAACGGCAAGCAAAGAAGCCCTACCACCAGGTTGGGAGACTCCTCGTCCGCCGCCTTTGCCTGGGCTCTGGATTCCGACATGCTCCGAGAAGAGCTGGTCGCCGGGTCGAGATCGGCTTCTTTGCCTCTCTGGCGAGTGGGCGGGGGAGTGATCCAGGCGAGGGAAGCCCCGGCTGGAGTTGGCGGCGTAGGCGGCGGCGGCTGCTGCTCCCTCCTCCGCGGACCTGCGGCGAAAAAAAGCCCCGTCGGAACTCCTGTCAAACTCGCCGAGAGACAGAGAGAGAGGGAAGGAGGGAGCGCGTTGCGCGACAGCAGGCGGCGGGGCTCGCCTCCCGCGCGGGCTGGGCTGCCGGCTGAAGCCGCTGAGGGCGGCGCTCCTTACCGGCGGCCCCGCCTTCGTTCGAAGGGGCGGACGAGCCGAGGCGCCCGGCGGCTTCTCTGCTCTCCGCGGCAGAAAGCAAGGTCGCGCCTCGCTCGGTCGCTCTTCAGCGGCGGGTAGGTCAAGGTGTAAGTAATTGGGACCGCGGTGGTTGCTTGCGAAGGGAACGTCCGTTTCGAGCATTTTAGTGCTGGGAGGCACAGAGCTCGGCCAATGCCCTAAGACAGGGGTCTTCAAACTTGGCCCTTTTATGACTTGTGGACTTCAGCTCCCAGAATTCCTCAGCCAGGCATGCCTGGCTGAGGAATTCTGGGAGTTGAAGTCCACAAGTCATAAAAGGGCCAAGTTTGAAGACCCCTGCGCTAAGAGGTGGGGGGGGGAGGGGAAGGGCGTCGTTTTCTTTCTTTCAATGCAAGTAAGGAAATGCATATCACGTTTGAAGGGATGCGGGCTTCGAAGCGAGCATGTCGCAGATTTCGACGCCGTCTGGAAAATTAAATTAACCTTTGCAAACACAGAGTGGTTGACGGGAAGATGCCTTTCTTCCATTTGATGTAAAATAGGACGGCTTGTGGTGTCTGCCAGGTGTTGCAGATTTAATTTTATTATAGGCTTGTGTCCCCCAGAAACGGGGAGATCCAGTGGTAAATGTTTGCGCTTGGATGAATTTCATTGTCTTGCCAAGGTCTCTCTAGCAGCATAGATGTACAATGCTAATTTTCCCCCCACACATAGGAAGACAATTATTTCCCATTCTTAAATTGTTCCTGTCAAACTTAGGCATATCTTTTACACGAGGTTCATTTATAGTTAGATCCTGCTTCAAATAGCTTATTACTTAATGTCTAAATATTTTTTTTCCTGTTTCAATTACTTAATTAATTTGTGTGTGCTCTCCACAATGAAGAGGCATTTTGTCCTGTGAATTATTTCCCTTGGAAATTCAGCTAGTAGCTGAAGTGTTTACTGTAGTCTGCGAGTTGTTATTGACTTCTTTCCTATTTTAGTATTTTATATTGTTCCTTCCCCTCAAATTTGGCATGATGAACAGTATAAAATATTTTAAATAAATTTGGACTGTCTTCACAGTTAATAATTCATAAAAGTTTTATTCTTACATATTTCCATCATTTCCATCACACAAAGTCACTGAGAGTACAATCCAATGCTAAATACTTGAAAAGCTTCTGTTGGGTCCAGTAGTAGGCCTTATCCCCAAGTATTTTGCATTGGATTGCAGTCCCGGTTTCTATTGTAGAAAGAGAAACATGAGCAATACAGGAAGTCCTAGTTTAGTGACTGCCTTGTTTAGTGACTGCAGTTATGGTGTTGAAAAAGTAGCTTTCTGACCAATCCTCGCATTTACAACTTTTGCAGTTCTGTAAAGCAAAGGGAAGGGTTAGGTTAGGTAAGATCATAAGAACATTTTCATTTTCTTTTAGTGACTGCATTGCTTAATGACCAAGTTGCCAGTCACAACTGTACTGGTAGTTGCTAAACAAGAACTACTTGTATGCTGAAACTGCAGGTCATATTTGGAGAGAACATGCTTTATGAAAAGTGCTCCCTTTGATTGCAAGGCATCTCATGGTTCATCAATAGAATTTCACTTTGAGGACAGTAAAGGCATGTGAGAGACTGGAGCCTGGTGCCCCATACCTTATCTCTGTTATGATATACAGTTGCAAGAAAAAGTATGTGAACCCTTTGGGATTATGTGGAGTTTTGCATGAATTGGCCATAAAATGCGCTTTAAACGTCATGTAAGTCACAACAATAGAAAAACACAGTCTGCTTAAAATAATACTACACAAACATTAGCTGTTGTCATGTTTTAACTGAACATAAGATGGAAACATTCACAGTGCAGGGTGGAAAAAGTATGTGAACCCCTAGCCTAATGACTTCTCCAAGAGCTAATTGGAGCCAGGAGTGAGCCAAACCTGACTCCAACCAGTGTGATGATATTGGATGTGTTGCTGACAGCTGTCCTGCCCTTTAAAAACACACACCTGTTTTGGGTTTACTGGTCTCAAGAAGCACTGTCTGATGTGAACCATGCCTCGCAGAAAAGAGCTCTCAGAAGACCTACGATCAAGAATTGTTGACTTGCATGAAGCTGGAAAGGGTTACAAAAGTATCTCCAAAAGCCTTGACATTCATGTGTCCACGGTAAGACAGACTGTCTACAAATGGAGAAAGTTTAGCACTGTTGCTACTCTCCCTAGGCGTGGTCGTCCTGTAAAAATGACTGCAAGAGCACAGCGCATAATGCTTAATGAGGTAAAGAAGAATCCTAGAGTATCAGCTAGACCTACAGAAATCTCTGGAACATGCTAACATTTTTGTTGACATATCTACAATAAGGAAAACATTAAACAAGAATGGAGTACATGGGAGGACACCACAGAGGAAGCCATTGCTGTCCAAAAAAAATATTGCAGCACGTTTGAAGTTTGCAAAAGAACACCTGGATGTTCCACAGCACTACTGGCAAAATATACTGTGGACAGATGAAACCAAAATTGAGTTGTTTGGGAAAAATACACAACACTATGTGTGGAGAAAAAAAGGCACAGCACACCAACATCAAAACCTCATCCCCACTGTAAAACATGGCGGACGGAGCATCATGGTTTGGGGCTGCTTTGCTGCCTCAGGGCCTGGACGGATTGTTGTCATTGATGGGAAAATGAATTCCAGAGTTTATCAGGACATTTTGCAGGAAAACGTACGACCATCTGTCCGCCAACTGAAGCTCCGCAGAGGATGGGTGATGCAACAGGACAATGACCCAAAGCATACAAGTAATTCAACAAAACAATGGCTTCAACAGAACAGAATACACCTTCTGGAGTGGCCCAGTCAGTGTCCTGACCTCAACCCGATTGAAATGCTGTGGCATGACCTTAAGAGAGCGATTCACACCAGACATCCCAAGAATATTGCTACACTGAAACAGTTTTGTGCAGAGGAGTGGTCCAAAATTACTCCAGATCGTTGTGCAGGTCTGATCTGCAACTACAGGAAACGTTTGGTTGAGGTTATTGCTGCCAAAGGAGGGTCAACCAGTTATTAAGTCCAAAGGTTCACATACTTTTTCCACCCTGCACTGTGAATGTTTCCATCTTATGTTCAATTAAAACATGACAACAGCTAATGTTTGTGTAGTATTATTTTAAGCAGTCTTTTGTTGTGACTTACATGATGTTTAGAGCGCATTTTATGGCCAATTCATGCAAAACTCCACATAATCCCAAAGGGTTCACATACTTTTTCTTGCAACTGTACGTATAACTAAAGTAAATCAGGAGATGTGAGTAGAAAGGAAACCATTAGATCTTTACAGGACATGATTTAGTCTGCAGTAGAGCTCTCTAAACTCTTACAGTCTCAAACTCTGAGCACCCTTTCAGAACATTACAATACAGATTGATTCTGACTATGCAAAACAATTTATGAAGGCAAATATCTGCAAAGGAATTACGTTTGATGTTTAGATAATGGTAGTGATGTCTTGGTAATTGATAAACTTACTTTTCATTCAGGTGAGGCAATATTATTAATGTGGATATTATACTTTCTTAACCCCCAAATCCTGTTGAAGTTAATAGCAATATCACTTTTCCTGCTCCAGATCCAGAGCTGACGTAGATGGTACTTTAGAAGAACACAGGATAAGCATGCTTCTTCCCTTTGTTATCCCCACTCCCATCCTATCCACAGTTCCCTCACTTTGTAACCTTTTTACTGACAGTGAAATGTTTTTCTGGCATATCAGAGATATTCTGTGGGTTCAATAATAACTTATGTTTTGCCTAACAGTGGTGTTTCTACCCAATCTATATAGTTTTTCAGCTAGCTCTTGAGCATAAGACTGCATCAGACAATCTTTTGGCAATTAACTTCATAATATCATGAAATGCAACACTTAACAAAGATTTAAAAACTGTTCCCCAAAACAAAATAATTTCCTAAAGGTCAGTAGTGACTCCATATTATAATCTTCCCTCAAGGAGAAGCTTTCCATTAGGAATGCCTTTGTTAAAGTTAGTCCACAGGAAATTAATATTCAAAGGATAATCCTGTCTCAATAAGCAAGATAAATTCAGAGCTCATAAAATACTGGACTTTGTCCATTCAGGCTCTAAGCATTAAAACTAGAAATGTGCATTATGTCTGGAACCTTATTTTTAGTTCGTAATATTTAACCATGTTATATGCTAAGAATGTCCTATGCCAGTTAAAAGCCACTTGCTACATTTCAAGCCAGATACAGTTGCAAGAAAAAGTATGTGAACCCTTTGGGATTACGTGGAGTTTTGCATGAATTGGCCATAAAATGCGCTCTAAACGTCATGTAAGTCACAACAATAGAAAAACACAGTCTGCTTAAAATAATTTAATTTAATTTTAATTTATTATCATTTCTATACCGCCCTTCTCCCGAAGGACTCAGGGCGGTGTACAGGGCAAGAATAAAACACAGAAATTTACAAAAATTAAAAGATAATTAAATGCATGCCCGATTAAAATACAATTGATACATAGTAAAAACCCCAATAAAAATGATAAAAAACCCCACCAATCCCCCCTCAGGCCAGGCCGGCTTGCTCGAACAAGTATGTTTTCAGATCGCGGCGAAAGGAGCGCAGATCGGGCGCCGTCCGGAGCTCAACCGGTAACTGGTTCCATAGCTCCGGGGCGCCCACAGAGAAGGATCTCCCCCTGGGGGCCACCAGACGGCATTCTCTGACCGGTGGCACCCTGAGGAGGCCCTCTCTGTGGGAACGCACAGGGCGCAGGGAGCTTGATGCCGGCAGCAGATGGAGGGCTTTGAACACCATTACTAGCACCTTGAATCTCACCCGGAAGACAACTGGCAACCAATGCAGCTCACGGAGCAGAGGTGTCACGTGGGAGTATCGGGAGACTCCCAACACAACTCTCGCGGCTGCATTCTGTACCAGTTGGAGCCTCCGGGTGGTCCTCAAGGGAAGCCCCATGTAGAGAGCGTTGCAGTAGTCTAGACGAGAGGTCACGAGCGCGTGAGTGACCGTGCATAAATCATCCCGGCTTAGATAGGGCCGCACCTGGCGCACCAGGCGAACCTGGGCGAAAGCCCCCCTAGTCACGGCCACCATGTGATCTTCCAAGGTAAGCCGCGAATCTAGGAGGACTCCCAAGTTGCGAGCCCTATCTACGGGGGGTAATAATTCACCCCCCATAGAAAGAGATGGAATATCCGAATAGACCCGGGATGAAGGTATACAAAGCCACTCGGTCTTGTCGGGGTTGAGTTGAAGTCTGTTCCTCCCCATCCAGACCCGAACCGCCTCCAGGCAACGGGACATCACGTTGAGGGCATCACTGGGGTGGTTTGGGGTAGAAAGAAAAAGCTGGGTATCATCAGCATACTGATGATACCCAACTCCAAAGCCACAAATGATCTCACCCAGCGGTTTCATATAGATGTTGAACAGGAGAGGCGAGAGGACCGACCCCTGAGGAACTCCACAAACGAGAGACCTCGCGGTCGACCTCTGCCCTCCTGTCAACACCGACTGCGAGCGTCCCTGGAGATAGGAGGAGAACCACTGTAAAACCGTGCCTCCCACTCCCAATCCCCTGAGACGCCGCAGCAGGATACCATGGTCGATGGTATCGAAAGCCGCTGAGAGGTCTAATAGGACTAGAACAGAGGAATGACCCCTGTCCCGAGCCCTCCAGAGATCATTCACCAGCGCGACCAATGCCGTCTCCGTGCTGTGCCCGGGCCTGAAACCCGATTGGTACGGGTCTAGATAATCCGCTTCATCCAGGACCAAAGGGAGCTGATGCGCCACCACACTCTCAACAACCTTCGCAAGAAAGCGAAGGTTGGAGACCGGACGAAAGTTGTTCAATACAGCTGGGTCCAAGGCAGGCTTCTTGAGGAGGGGCCTCACCACCGCCTCTTTCAAGACGGCAGGGAAGCTACCCTCACTCAAAGAAGCTGATATAACTGCCTGGAACCAGCTGCGTGTCCTCTCCCGGGCTGCATAAACCAGCCAGGAAGGGCACGGGTCCAATAAACATGTGGTGGAGCTCAGTCTCCCCATAATCCTGTCCACTTCCTCCGGAGTCACAGAATCAAACTCCTCCCAAGTGATATCGACAAGACCACCCGCGTCCTGATCGCCAGACTCTGCCCAGTCGGAGTCCAGACCGGTCCGAATCCGAGTGATTTTGTCCGACAGATAATTGTTAAACTCCTCGGCACGACCCTGCAAGGGTTCCTCCCTCACCTCCTGATTAAGGAGGGAGCGAGTCACCCTAAACAGAGCGGCCGGGCGATTATCTGCGGACGCGATAAGGGTAGCGAAGTGATTGGACCTCGCCACCCTTATCGCAGCGAGATAAGACCTAATATGGGTTCTTAGTCGCAATCGGTCGGATTCGGATCGGCTGGACCTCCAACCGCTCTCTAGGCCCCGTCTCCGGCGCTTCATCTCCCGGAGCTCCGCGGAGAACCATGGAGCTCGACGGGATCTGCATCGGGTCAGGGGCCGCAAGGGTACAACTCGGTCAAGAGCCTCAGTGGCTGCCCTTTCCCAAGCTTCCACTAAGGCATCTGCCGAGCTGTGAGTGGGGGAGGCCAGTGGGGACCCCAGCGCTGCCTGGAATCTCGCGGAATCCATTAAGCGTCTGGGGCGGTACCATCTAACTGGTTCCACACACCCACGGCGGGGGGTGGCAAAACGGAAGACCAGCCGCAGGAGATGATGATCGGTCCATGACAGGGGCATAATAATTGGGGAGCCCCCACCAAGATCATCTAACCACCGACCAGATAAGAAAACTAGGTCAAGGGTGTGGCCTCCCTCATGAGTCGGTCCTGAAATTACTTGCATCAGGTCCATGGCCGTCATGGAAGCCATGAACTCCCGAGCCAACTCAGATGATCCTCCCAGAGATGGTAGATTGAAGTCCCCCAAAACTATAAGTTTCGGGAACTCAACCACCAACCCAGAGAGGACATCGAGAAGCTCAGGCAGGGCTGCTGCTGCGTGACTAGGCGAAAGGTACACCAGCAGCAAGCCCAACTGCGCACCAGGGCCGCATCTCAAGAAGAGAGACTCACACCCGACTATCTGCGGAACGGTGGCCTCCCGCGGAGCTAAGGTCTCCCTCATAATAACAGCCACTCCCCCACCCCTACCCTGAGCCCGAGGCCGGTGTAGCACCCGGAAACCTGGTGGGCAGAGATCAGCCAGAGGAATACCGCCCTCTGGGCCCAACCAAGTCTCCGTGATGCAAGCCAGGTCCGCCTGCTCACCCTCGACCAAGTCACGGACGAGAGGAGCTTTATTAACGACAGACCTGGCATTCAGGTACACCAGCCGGAGCTCAGGAGGCTGCACATCCTCACTCCTGGGACCTCGGGGTAGAAGAAGAGGGTTGGAACGCCTCACCGCTTGCAAGTAGCGGAGAGGCCTTCCCTGAGGTCGATACGGCCCTCTGTTCCTGCACCTGCTGCCATTCCCTAATGTCGTGGGAATAGGCATTCCCACGACTTGCCCTGGAGCCCCGGGGGCAACCGACCCCCGCTCCTCCTCTCCGCGATCAATCCCGGCCCTGGCCTGAACAGTGGTTGCTGGACTGCCCCCCATATCCGAACAACCAAAAGAAGTTCCCACACCCCTCCCTAACCTCCTAAAAAATTTAACCAAAAAACTAACCAGGGGCCTCCTATTTGGCTTATATCGGAGGCCCCTACCCATGCCCAGCCATCTCTCAGGGTCCCAACACTCGGGCCCTTCATCAAGAGGAGGTGTAAAAAGTAAGGCGGGTCGCTCCCAGGATGGGGGGGCCCCCCTGAGAGCGTATAAGGTCGTGCTCGAATAAGTCAGACGCATGATCTTAACAAGTCCGACAAAAAACAGCAAGGCAGACCAGATCAACATGGGAGGATCTCAAAATAAATAAATCGAAGGCAAATGACCAGAGAGCCAGCCCAGCTCCACTGCCACTGGAGCTGGGAAATCCCGGGACAGATCGAATCCCGCCCTCTCACGGCGGTCAAAGCCGGGGGGCAACCTGGTACATACAAACCGGGGGAGCAATACCCCCCAGAGCTCTCACCTCTGGGAGGCAGCAGATGTAAAAAACTTAACCACTCTCCCACAGTGGTTACAACCCGGGCCTTCTATTATAGGGGAGGGGGGAGAAGGGGAGGGAGTTAGAGCAAAGAATCTATGAAATACATCAAGATTAATAAGCCGGCATGGTCACAAAATGGTAGGAGAGATTCTGGTTACATAAGTCACTTCCATGTTGCAAAAAAGACTGGATGATAGTCAGTCAAGAAGGGAAACCACAACATGGTCCAATGATTTTCTGGCGGCGCAAAGATTAAATTTTGCCTCACAAATGTCCGAGGCAACAGCGTCCGTGTTCCACCACCAGGCCAGGTCACCATATCAGAGAGGCCCACTCCCTTCACCGTCAGCCATCTCGGAAACCAGCTAAACGACGTCTCCACCACTCCAGCATTTTCACGCCCCCGCCGCTCCAAGCCGCGATTCATAGTCATTCCAGCAACACGCGGCTCCCCAAGCAGCAGGAAGGCGTTCCGGAGCATCACCGAGCTGTAAACAATTAATCCGGGCGTCACAGATCTCAGGAACACCACCAGGCTCCGTAGAAGGGGTCTCGGGACCTCCGTTGCACAAACGGTCAGCCGGTCGGAGCCACGCTGAGCGGAGCTTCAGCAAAAAATCAAGGTCTTTCCAGGCGCCTCAGCAGCCTCCGCAGTCTCCATCGGGGCTCCGCCCAGCTCCTCCGCCTCCAACAGCCTCCATCGGAGTTCGCCGGGTCCCTGCGGCACCGATAAACAGCTGATCGGCGCCATACAACACGGGGCTCTGTTCAGCTCCTCCACGTCCACCAAGCCGTCCAGAAACTCCCGAAACTCCTCCAGGCTCCTCCGGGCTCAGCTGGCAGTCCTCAGAAAGTCCTCAGAGAGTCCTCGGAGTCCTCGGAGCCCTCGGTGAGTCCAGGCTCCCAGAGCCAGGCAAACCATGTAGGCGTTCTAAAGGCAGGCACCAAAGCTCAGCTCCCTCGTCCTCGTCCTCCTCCTCCTCACCCGAAACCTTCACAGGACCCAAATATCACTGTGAAGCTCCCCAGGGTCGCCACATTGCTAAAATTGCCGAAGCTCCTAACGGAGCTCAGCCATGCACGTCCGCCATCTTGGGCATGCTCAGTTAGAAGTTAATACTACACAAACATTAGCTGTTGTCATGTTTTAATTGAGCATAACATGTAAACATTCACAGTGCAGGGTAGAAAAAGTATGTGAACCCCTAGCCTAATGACTTCTCCAAGAGCTAATTGGAGCCAGGAGTGAGCCAACCTTGACTCCAATCAGTGTGATGATATTGGATGTGTTGCTGACAGCTGTCCTGCCCTTTAAAAACACACACTGGTCTCAAGAAGCACTGTCTGATGTGAACCATGCCTCACAGAAAAGAGCTCTCAGAAGACCTACGATCAAGAATTGTTGACTTGCATGAAGCTGGAAAGGGTTACAAAAGTATCTCCAAAAGCCTTGACATTCATGTGTCCACGGTAAGACAGACTGTCTACAAATGGAGAAAGTTTAGCACTGTTGCTACTCTCCCTAGGCGTGGTCGTCCTGTAAAAATGACTGCAAGAGCACAGTGCATAATGCTTAATGAGGTAAAGAAGAATCCTAGAGTGTCAGCTAGACCTACAGAAATCTCTGGCACATGCTAACATTTTTGTTGACACATCTAAAATAAGGAAAACATTAAACAAGAATGGAGTACATGGGAGGACACCACAGAGGAAGCCATTGCTGTCCAAAAAAAATATTGCAGCACGTTTGAAGTTTGCAAAAGAGCACCTGGATGTTCCACAGCACTACTGGCAAAACATACTGTGGACAGATGAAACCAAAATTGAGTTGCTTGGGAAAAATACACAACACTATGTGTGGAGAAAAAAAGGCACAGCACACCAACATCAAAACCTCATCCCCACTGTAAAACATGGCGGAGGGAGTATCACGGTTTGGGGCTGCTTTGCTGCCTCAGGGCCTGGATGGATTGTTGTCATTGATGGGAAAATGAATTCCAGAGTTTATCAGGACATTTTGCAGGAAAACGTACGACCATCTGTCCGCCAACTGAAGCTCCGCAGAGGATGGGTGATGCAACAGGACAATGACCCAAAGCATACAAGTAATTCAACAAAACAATGGCTTCAACAGAACAGAATACGCCTTCTGGAGTGGCCCAGTCAGAGTCCTGACCTCAACCCGATTGAAATGCTGTGGCATGACCTTAAGAGAGCGATTCACACCAGACATCCCAAGAATATTGCTACACTGAAACAGTTTTGTGCAGAGGAGTGGTCCAAAATTACTCCAGATCGTTGTGCAGGTCTGATCTGCAACTACACGAAACGTTTGGTTGAGGTTATTGCTGCCAAAGGAGGGTCAACCAGTTATTAAGTCCAAAGGTTCACATACTTTTTCCACCCTGCACTGTGAATGTTTCCATCTTATGTTCAATTAAAACATGACAACAGCTAATGTTTGTGTAGTATTATTTTAAGCAGACTGTGTTTTTCTATTGTTGTGACTTACATGACGTTTAGAGCGCATTTTATGGCCAATTCATGCAAAACTCCACGTAATCCCAAAGGGTTCACATACTTTTTCTTGCAACTGTACATTTCCTAACACTTTTCAGACCTGATATACAATGATATATTTGTACAATTATTAAGTTCATAAACATGTAATTTAGAAGAAATATTTCCTTTTATTAAAAAACAGTCTTCATATTTTCTTTAATTTTGTGCTTAATGTAGTGTATGAGCAAAGCTAATGTAGAGTTCGTGGTCCTCTCAGAGCTTGGTGGTTTGCTTGCATGTATTACCCAACTGCTTGCACTGATGATGTTATCTAGTTGGGTAATGAAACATCTTCAAACAAACAACCAAGTTCTGAGAGCACTAAGAATCCCACAGATTAATCCTGAGCTATACATATTTTTTTCTATTAAAGCCATTAAAACTATTAAAGCCAATATTAAGCTCTACTAAGTTGTGATTGGCTATTATTTTTATTTTTCCAGATCTCTCGAAACTGACTAGTAGTATACTTTATTGGCTCTTTTATCTTCTCATATGCTATTTTAAATTATTGATTTTACAGTACTGATGCTAGTATTTTATTTTGATCCTCAAAAGTTATTGTCAGCTATTCTGGGAATGTACTCCAGGAGTGAAATATAAATGCTCTAATTACAATAGACAAAATAGCATGTAGGGCCCATATAACAGATGTTATGTTCACACATATTAATCACAGCTGTTAAACTACAATATAAATAGTATGAGATTAAAATATTAAGATGACTAGGAATTCTATCCATTTTGACATCTGGAAGGATACCTGCATGCTTTCTCTAGTTATCCATGTACTCAGCACCGTACAATGCTGAATGCAGTTACAGAAACCATACATATGGTCCTCATTTCTAAAAGTCAGCATTGGGGGATTTAGGGACATACAAGTCTATTCCTTATGTAGTTCCTTAGCCAAGAAAGGTATCAGTACTTCTGTGATAGTTCTCCTTTGCTTGAATTTTTTTCTTTAGCTTTTAAATGCCATACAGATGGATAAGAGACTCTGAAGTACTGCTATTTTCTATCCCAGGTGATAGAATGATGGTATTAATATGATACAATTTTCTAGGTCAGGGATAGGCAACCTTGGCTCTTTTATGACTCGTGGACTTCAACTTCCAGAATTCCTGAGCCAGCCATGCTGGCTCAGGAATTCTGGGAGTTGAAGTTCACGAGTCATAAAAGAGCCAAGGTTGCCTACCCCTGTTATAGGTAAAATAATTTAAATGAAAGTAGATTAGCTAAGTATATAGGTTTCCAATGTGCATTTGAGCTACTGTTTATCTGATGCAATATTAAGAATAGCATCTTTTTCCGGCAAGTCCATAAGTATTAATAGTTTATGTTTATTTTATCTAAAAACTATTTTTTGATAATAAATTGATATTCACAAAGTATTTGGGGAGAATAAAATTGCATTTTAGTACAAAAGTTAAATTATAATGTCTAGATATGCAAGTATAAATTCCAAGGAATTCCCATAATATCTTTGCAAATTTTGTCACAGTAATGTTTTGAATTAAAAGGAAAAAATGTATTTAACTGTCAGACCAAAATATTAGCCTAAGAAGAAAACAGTGTCTAGAATGCTTTTTAAAAGTCCATATTTTAGCAACATTATTGCTAAATATGTCACAATTCAGCAATTAAAAAAAAATACAGGCAAATAAAATTACTAGTCTGTTTTGCCATTTATTAGGATACTCACCAGGCCTGTTTCCAAAAGATGTAATTTCTTCCATATTGCCAGCTCATGTCATCCTTTAAAAGAATAGCAGCTTCAAAGCAGAAATTGTTTGCCAAGTTTATCTTGATCACTTTCAGAGATTCCTTGTAGCAACAATTATGGATTGTCCTCCATATTTTTAAGAATCCCAATTTTCAAAGTTGTGCTAATAAAAAATAAGGTGTTCAGTCTGTGATTATTTCATGTTACTGTTTAGAATATATTTCATACAAGCTTTATTCATTAATAAGAATAAGTATTCATTAATAAAATCTCAGAAAGTTGTGATATTTTATCTTTTTAAGTTAAATGATATTAGAAATAAAAAAGCAGTTTGAACATTTGCAAAGATGAGGTTGAATTTAGTCATTGTTGTAACTTGGTTTAACTAAGAGTGTAAACAGGAAGTTGCTATTCATTTCCCTGGGAACTTTGAAGATGTGAACTACTACTAACAAACAAAGCAGGTTTCTCATCACATACTGATGTACATGAAAATATATCTTATGTGCCAACACTTTTTGTTTCTGCTAAAATTATTTTACTCTTTAAATTAGATGCTTTGAAAAATTACATAAAATAATTCTCAAAGTAGGATTTATAGTAATCCTGTAATACCTTATAAACAGCACACCATACTGACACGGGGCAGTTGTGTGATTCCCCACACATGTATCAGATTTGTCTCAGTGTAGATATTAATTCTCTAGAGCAGGTGTGCCCAACCATGGCCTACACAGGCTGCATGCAGGCTCTAGATAACTAGTAATGCAGCCCCACAAGATCATAAACTTTTAACATTATGTGAGTTAGATACATTAACTACATTATGTATTTTATTTGCACCCCAAGACAATTCCTCTTCACTCAATGTGGCCCAGAGAAGCCAAAAGGTTGGACACCCATGCTCTATAGCTTTTCCTGAATTTTCATGTGCAGATTTAACCTTACACATACTTATCCTGACTCAATGGGCCTTGTTTAGTAATAGACGGATATAGGTTAATATTTCAGACATTAATAAAAATTATTAATAACTTTACATTAAATATGGAGCTGATTGTGAGATACACAATGTCAAACCATGTTTATCAAAGGAGAATTGTTTGATGAGTTAGTTAGGTAAAAGTAGTTACATAGTCAAATCCTTTATCATTCTTTTAACAGATTAAAGAATTGTATGAGCACATTAACAATTTTAACACAGCATAGTACAATAAACTATGCCAATGGTTAACTGGTAATAATCAGACTTGAAATGGTAATCTGAAGCTATTCCAGGGTCACTCCTCCTGGCCACATATCCTGGTTTGACCAGGATTATTCTGATTTTTTGCTCTATTGCAGGCTTTAAAAAACCCCACTTCCTGGCAAATAAGACTGTACAGCTTGTCAGTCTGCATGACAGATTCATCCCATCTGTCATAACTTGCTTCCCCTTTGTGCAATTTACCACAGTCAAAGGGTGAGGGTGTTTAAATGCATGTGTCCCCCTCTTTAGCAGTCTACCCAAATATGCCCCCTCTTTACCTGCACACAGGGAGGTAACAGTACTAAGTATTGTTGAAACACTACTAAGAGTCACACTCCCTGGCTGCTTATCCTGGCTTGTCTGCTTGAAAATATGGTAAGCCTAAATGTTACAAAAATTGAATAGTATTTTTACCTGTCACACAAACTCAGGCCTTGTTTGCTTTATTCCCAGACTTTCCTTGCGCCCATTCCTACAAACCATGACACCCACATTTACTTTACTTCAGGAATTATGAAGGCTTTCCTATCTTCTTCTGGGGATCTGTAGGTTCTCCCTCATCCAGAAGGATAATCTGTCATCGCCAAAAGGCCGAAGCCACCCTGCATCCAAGTGCTTTTCTTTCATTTTTGTGAAGTGAAAAAATAGGCCCAAACCAAGCCTTGAACCTTTCAGACACAAATTCACAATCCTGCACTCTACACTGAGTCCCAAATAGGACTTTCCCAAAGGAAACTCCTCCTCCTAAGGAAGTCTTCTTGCCTCATATTGTTTGGTAATAGCGTTGTGATTATTTCAGCTTCAGAGGAACGCCAGATGTATTTGTTGTGATGAACATTAAGTATGGGTGTCCATAAGAGGGGAACAAGGCAGGGCAAATGACATCAAACATAGTGTGTTGTTATAACAATGTCTATGACATGACTGTGGTTTCTACCAAATACCCGTGAATGAGGAGATCATTTTCATCAGCCAGCTGGACAGAGGGGTTTTTACTACTAGATGGTAGCAAAGAGATGCCCCAACTATTTGCTACTGCCAATATCTAGTTGTCATTCAGATTTCTACAATCTAAATCTATTTTGCAGTACTTATTATTTTACTGGAAAATTTGTTCATTACTCTTTAACCCGAAGCAAAGGAAATAGCCAAATTAATCAGAGATAGATATTTCATTTATTTATGTTTTTAATCTAGGTAAAGGTAAAGGTTCCCCCGCACACGCGTGCTAGTCGTTTCCAACTCTAGGGGCTGGTGCTCATCTCCGTTTCAAAGCCGAAGAGCCAGCGTTTTCTCCGAGGACGTCTCCGTGGTCATGTGGCCGGCATGACTAGATGCCAAAGGCGCACAGAACGCTGTTACCTTCCCACGTAGTGGTCCCTATTTTTCTACTTGCATTTTTATGTGCTTTCGAACTGCTAGGTTGGCAGAAGCTGGGACGAGTAACAGGCACTCACTCTGCTACACGGCACTCGGGATTTGACCCGCCAAACTGCCAATCTTCTGATCGACAAGCTCAGCGTCCTAACCCACTGAGCCACCACGTCCCTCCTATTTTTAATCTACCATATAATAAATATACTATGTGCAGTTAATGCTTTTAAACAATAACTAGAAGTTGAGAACAACAGGCCAAGCTGTATTTATGCCAGTTTATTTCAGTTATAGAGATTAGAGACAAGACAAATGACTTTCAGATTGTATTTTGATTACAGCACTTGTCTGCTCTGCTCTCATGAATAAAATACATTCTAGCAGAATAGTGACATACTGGTAAAGTCGGAATGCTGTGTCCTCTTTTGACGGGTAATTAAAAAACGATAGGATAATGGGTAGGGTGACTCAAAGGTTGTTAATAATGTTCTGATTTTAATCTGTGGAAGTTAAATAAGAATTTACAAACCTAGGTAAGCAGCAGTTATTTACTTGTTTCTTCTTTATCTTCTTATCCTATGCTAATTATGTTTTCTTTTTTATTGCCAATATTAAAATATTCTGGAAATGCTGTTTTAAACAAAAAATATAAAAAACTATCTATAGAATTGATTTTGAAAGTAATTCAGGGTCTCTCTGATCTTCCTTCATCTGTTATTCTTTATTTTCTAAATCATATGTACTGTAAAGTATCATTAATAATGCAAAAATATGAAAAATTGAAATTTTGCTTTCTTGGTGTAGATTCTTAAATACAGCAAATTCACAGATGTTAATAAGAAAATTGTGACTTGAATATTCAAGTACATTATCATAAGGTTTATTTTTCCAATGAAAAAGAAATATGTGAGACTGTTGCACAAAAGATCTTTTTATTTTAAAAAGCTTAGTTATGAATTTATTTTTCCTCATTCTACAGAACTCCTGTTCACATAAGCATCTGAGGCACTGGGACAATTGCTTGCCTCTTTGCATTCTTCTCTACCTAGTGACTTTTCTGCATTTGACTCAGTGGTGGGATTCAAATATGTGAACAACTAGTTGTGTGGATGCAGCTTCCGGAAGTCCATTCTGGGCCTGGGCAACAAAAAATTAGCTACCAGTTCTGCCAAAGTGGTACAAACTGGCTGAATTCCATCACTGATTTGACTGGAACTTGCATTATCTGCCAGTTAGAATGGCTGATCTTCGTGCTGGATGGAAATCATGTGAATTATAGCCCAATTTTTCTGCAGGTCAACAGATAGTGATGATTAAAAGATGCTTGCTTGGATGTTGAGTATGCTAATAGCAAAATCAGAAGCCAAAATCCTACCTTTTATTCCTTGCTGATATATTTCTTTGGAGGGTTATTTGTAACCTGAGGAAACAGCAACTTTGAAAAGCAAGGAAATGTAATTGAGATTGCATCTGTCTATGCTAAACAATTCTGGGTACCGGTATTTAAAGCTAAAATTTGTCATTACAATTTCTTGGACAATTACTATATAAGATGATACTGCATAGATTTTACATACTTTCCAGGGCATTCTTATTTTATCCAGAGAAAAAACAAGGAAGGACATAATAGAACTGGACATACTTCAGTTCCTTCTCTGGAACTTTCTGAAAAGCAGTGTTTGACTTTTTCTTAATGCAGGACATTAAATGTTTGGTAGCTGCAATCAGCAGCATAAGATTTTATTATAGACTTCTATGTGATGTAATCTGAAACTCACTTGTGAATCGCCTTCTTTTAAATCACTGTTTAAGCCTTGGGCTTTACACCTCCAATATATTTCCTTATGTGATAGAACAGAGTCCCCTAGCCCTACTCTACTTATGGCTGGCTCAGCATTCCTCCCTCCCTATATTTAGGGAACTAGAGCCATGAAATTAATGCCTGCGTAAAAATAGTTTGTTTTAAGTTTTGCAAATTGGTCTCAATATAGTCCTTGTAGGAAGATGACCTACGCAAAACATTGATCAAATAGTTCAATGTGCCACTTGCAGGGACCATACAAAATACACAAACGTGTCTGTACTACAAGAAAGATCTAAGAGCATTATAAACCTGAACTTGAAGGTGGTGTTTGGATTTCAAAATAGTAGAAATGAAACTAATAGAAAATATACTATCCTCTGGCCAGCCCAATTCCAAAATGTTCAAGAAAGAGGTCTACGATTATGGCTATGTACTTCCTTGGTAGTAAGTCATGCTGAATGTAAGCTTTGGTATTCAGCAAATATCTATATTACCGTAGGCTACAAAGCAGTTATTTCCAAATTGTAGCTTGATGGCAGATGAAATAATTTCATTCAAGTGACAGAGGATGCTCCCACGTAGACTTTTTACACTACAGTCACATTGTGTCATACACAGAATTGAACAAAAGAACTTGATCGTGTTATTTTCTTTTTATGAACCGCTTGTTATTCTCATCAGTTCTTCTGCTTCTCCCCCTCCATTAAAGAAGGAAAGGCACAATAGTTTCACATTCTTTGCAAAAGGTAATGCTAGGAATAGTTCTCTGTAAAAATCCTCAAACAGGTGCAGTTCCTATTTGTATAGTATTGGTGAGATCCCTGGAATAATCCCTTTTAAGACCACCTGGGCCAATGATTCTCTTTCTGCCACCCTATCTTATAGAATTGTTATAGGGGAAAAACAAGAAAATGCACTCTGGGCTTCTGAGTGAATAACAGTCTATAAATGTAATTAATACACATTCACAGAAATATAGATATATGGATTCTGCAAAAAGCTCTACCTAGACAACTGAATCAAAGTATCTAGAATTTCAAGTGACACCTCTCCAAT